>NW_026056243.1:0-160569 GCF_023757985.1 Alternaria ethzedia
TACTAAACTATACTAAGTTATACTAAACTTTACTACTTTTTACTAGATTATACTAAGTTATACTAAGCTTTACTACTTTTTACTAAACTATACTAAGTTATACTAAACTTTACTACTTTTTACTAAACTATACTAAGTTATACTAAACTTTACTACTTTTTACTAGACTATACTAAGTTATACTAAGCTTTACTACTTTTTACTAAATTATACTAAGTTATACTAAACTTTACTACTTTTTACTAGATTATACTAAGTTATACTAAGCTTTACTACTTTTTACTAAACTATACTAAGTTATACTAAACTTTACTACTTTTTACTAGATTATACTAAGTTATACTAAGCTTTACTACTTTTTACTAAACTATACTAAGTTATACTAAACTTTACTACTTTTTACTAAATTATACTAAGTTATACTAAACTTTACTACTTTTTACTAAACTTTACTAAGTTATACTAAGCTTTACTACTTTTTACTAAATTATACTAAGTTATACTAAACTTTACTACTTTTTACTAGATTATACTAAGTTATACTAAACTTTACTACTTTTTACTAAGTTATACTACTTTTTACTAAATTATATTACTTTTTACTAAATTATACTATATTATACTAAACTTTACTATTTTTTACTAAGTTATACTACTTTATAGTAAATTTTACTAAATTTTATTTTTTATACTATATTTTACTATTTTATATAGTATTATTTTATATTATACTTACTTACGTTTTTTATATATTATACTATTTTATAATTTAATTAAATAAAACTACTAAGTAACTATTAATATACTTAAGATTATATATAATCTTATTATTATATATATATTTAGTTATTATACTTAAAGTATTAACTAATATAATTATAACTATAAGTAAGTAGAATTTTATTTTACTATAGTTTTATTTTTATATAGTAATATTTATTACTATTAATACTTATTTAGTTTACTAAGTATTATAATTACTTAAGTTTAATATAATAGTATACTTAAAAGCTATATAAACTCTTAATATTATTATTACTATAGTAAAGAGACTAGTAGTATCTCTATTAGAATAAATACTTAATATAGTTAATTATATTATATATATATATATATAGTTATTATACTTATCTAAATACTATCTAGACCTAGCTTTACTTAGTATACTAATTCTTAAGTTAAATAGCTATTTAGCTCTTTATTATATTACTAGTTTTACTACTATATTACTATAATACTATTACTATATTAGATAGTATAAAGAAAACTATACTTACTTTTATCTTTACTTTATTATATATTAAATCTATTATATTTAGCTAAAATAATATATTTATAGCTTTAGTATTAATTTAGAATACTAATATATTATATATAATAATATTAAAATAACTACTTTTCTTTTATATATACTTATTCTTATATATATCTTTTTCTTTCTTTTTATCTAAATTTACTAATTAGTAATTACTAAGTAATACTAATTAGTAATTACTAATTTTTTTTTTTTAGTAATTACTAATTAGTAATTACTAATTAGTAATTACTAGGTACTAAGCCTATTTAAGAATTACTAATTAGTAACTTAGTAATTACTAAGTAATTACTTAGTAAACGCCCAACCATGTCTAGCATGCACGTCGGTTTGGCTAACCACATTGTATGTACACAATGACGGACTGGGCAGCACGGCATAATGCTAGATAGCTTTCGGCTCTTGCATCAGCCTCTCGAGATAAACGGGCGAAACTTTGGCCTGCCTATCGGATGACCCGTAGATATAGAAGAAGGGCCGTAATCGTGTTTCCAAAGACAGTTTACATGGTCCTTTACCAATATTTTGTTGAACCTTCAGGATCAGGCGCCCAGCTGAGAATGCAGCGTTGAGAGCAGGACTGTCAAATCGGAGCGTTGCCCGCTCTTTACGGAAGGCATGGCAACATGTGAGAGCAGCTGACGCGGAGGTGGAGCGAGGCGAGGTAATCATCGTTCCAGAACAACTCACCCTAAGTATTGCCGGATAGAGATACGGGTTATAGTATTCGCCTGGTTGCAGAGTTACGAGATGGAGGGGCGGATGTGTTCCTATCCAGGGATGTATCCCACCAAACCCTGAAGGCATCTCACAATGTCCCGAGAAGATCTCGGGACGCTCGTAGTTACTGCCTCTAACAACAGCTCTTGCATTTCTGGACTGCCTTATTAGTAATTCCAGAAAGAACAATCGGCTTTTGGTCATCGTAAGCGGTGATTGATGACCTGCATCGTAGCAGTCTCTAAGCGATAGAATGCCGAGTACGTGGCTTCCCCTCAACCGCGATGCCACGGAAAGACACTACCGACGTGACATGCGAAATCGAAACACGCGATCGGTAGTTATGAAAGGCTATGTAATAGCGACCGGTGTCGAAAGTGTTGGTCTTCTCGCGTGTCTTTATGCTCCAACCGGATCGCACGAAAGTAGGGGAAGGATGCCCTTGCAAGTACGACGTTCTCGACTTTCGATGACAAGGGATGTCATCCGCATTGCATGACACGGCAGAAATAGAAACCCTCAGCTGAGACAATGTCGTCACCGACAAAGTGGCCGATATGAATGAGGCTCATTGCAGTCCGGTACCTGTCTCGTCGCACAAACCGCACGGTGGTCTGCAGCGACGTCTGGACTCGATAACAGATTAGGCTGTGGATAAGCATACGTGTGACCCTCTCGAACGTTCCTGATACACAACAAGGAAGGCTCGCCGGGAACTGGGCGGAGAACAGGGCAGCGCTGGCTGTGTCATCACCGCGCAGCCATGACGGATGTTCATTGGGAGTGCGGCTTGCATCCGCCGATGCCATGGTTTGAGGATGCGACGGCGCCGCTATGGCTGTGCACCCGCTCTTCCGGCGAGGCCTGGGATCGAGGAGCGCGATGCCAATCAGGAACGGCCGACGCGAATGACCTGCCACACCGCAAGCGCAACCAAGGCGAAATCGACCTTTCCGATTTGGCTCTCGAGGTACGCTGCCATCGTCGACTAAATCGCGACAAAGTGTTTCATGATTGTCATCCGCATCGTCGGCGGTGGCCAACTCACACCTGCAGCAGCTCGCAGCAGACTACCAGACTAGAGAAATGGAGGTGAGGTGGTCTTGTGTGCATCAGGGGCGAGTCAGGGCGAGTCAAAGCGTGACAGCACACCTCCCTTGCAAGCAGACTAATTCAGAACGTCCACGTTTTCTGGCGGTACCCACTTCGGCATGCATAACTAGCCCGAAAGGCCAGCGATGTCGAGTGGGGAGCTCCGGGCTGCTGATGCACCTGGCGTCGACCAGGGTGCCTGGAACGAGCAGAGGCGTCACTATACATACATGCATTCGGTAGTATGGGGTGAATAGCGTCTAGGCGATTTGGACGCCATTATACATACTACCCGTTCCCGCCCTCCGTCATTCTTCAATTCCATACCGCAGTAATTCTCCGACTTTAACACTCGCTCTCTGTCGATCGACGCACATCTTCGCCATGTCTAGCCATCCACGATACTACTTCTCGCTGCCTACTGAGGCGCCTGCACGATCTCGCTCAGCAAGCCGGCGGCCACCTCTAACACCATCAACGGTTTCTTCGCCATGCCTCACCACACTTGTGCCTGTAACCTCTCGACGGGACTCTGGAACGTCAACATCCGGTAGCCCGACCAAGGCCTCCATCCTCCTGGCCAAGGTTGCTTCATCGCCTACTACACCTCGAGGCGAGACGCCACCTGGAAGCCCGATGCTCACTCCACGATCGAGGTTGCAGTCGGAACCGGCCTACACTTCTGAGAGGCCTTCCATGTCAAGAACCGAGAGTGACCGCTACGTCCGCCAATACAGGCAGCAGGGTAAGCACTGAGCATGTCAGATTGAAGTAGCATGAGACTAACATTCTTTCAGATGGCTACATCAGCTTTCCTGACTTTGAGAAGTTCTGCCAGAACCAGAACCCATATGGTCAGCAAGACCGATCTGACGTCAAGACATGATCGGACATGCATCAGTCTTTGATGTCATGCAACAAAGACGTCTCTATCAACAACACCAGCCATACCACCGCTACACCTACCAGACTCACGTTCTCTTCTATGAGCAACTGTACAGCAATCTGTATCAAGTCGCCGCAAGCTGATGGTCTCCAATCTGGAAACTGCGCTGTTGGAAGGCATACATCTGGCCATCGTCTCTATTGTCACGGGGAACGGTAATGGGTATGGGTCGGACCAACGGATCTACGTCGCGACAATAAATGTCGAGATGTAAAGAGGAGGAAGGAAATTGTTACAGGATGTATATCCATGTTTTTCGTGATGCTGGACGCAGTAACTCGTCTGCGATGACGATCGCATTGATGACGTTTGCTGACGGTGGCTGGAGAAGACGCGAAGATGTAACTGGAATTTGGATGGGGGTGCTAGCGTGTGCGATGGGTAGTTAGTCTGTCCGCCACAGCTGAATGAACTGCGTAGATAGAACCGCAGCAATGTAACATATGTACATTACTTGGCAGCGCAAATTGTTAGTTTGTGAACAAAGTGATGCAGGTGATGTGGGTTTCGCAGACGTACCTAGGTAGAGACGCGAGACTGGAGTTGCGTGGTCATGGAGTCGCTTCAACACCATCTTTTACCCAAACTATTGCGACAACCATGTCATATCATGCGCATCTCGCAGTTGCCGCGCCTTCCTGCTGTTATACAGCCATTATGGTGCAGCAAAGGCAGGTATCGCATGCGCCACAGATGGCGACTCGAGAGATCCCAAAGTGCAGCATCACCGCTGCTATGTTGCCCGCAATGCATCCGAACGCGATCAGCATACCCTACTTCTGTACCCATTCACTGCTGATCTTCCCGTGATGTGCACTGGAGTGGTGTTGCTGCTGAGCGCCGCACTCGATTTTGGGCTTGGCACACGTGATGCGCGGCGCTACTGGGCTCGCTTAAGCGATTTCGAACACCACCAATTTGCGAGTTCTCAGTCTCCGACATCGACAGCGACAACCACCCTTCCACGACCGACAACAAGACTCGCAATCATGGCTGTCGGCAAGAACAAGCGTCTTTCAAAGGGAAAGAAGGGTCTCAAGAAGAAGACCGACACCTTCGCGAAGAAGGACTGGTACAACATCAAGGCGCCAGGAACTTTCGCCGTCCGAGAGTAAGAATTCCCGCTGCTCCACACGGGGACTCTATGCTTACTCTTCGCTCTCTGCAGTGTCGGAAAGACCCTCGTCAACCGCACCACCGGTCTCAAGAACGCCAACGACGCTCTGAAGGGCCGGATATTCGAGGTCTCGCTTGCCGATCTCCAGAAGGATGAGGACCACGCTTTCCGCAAGGTCAAGCTCCGCGTCGACGAGGTCCAGGGCAAGAACTGCCTGACCAACTTCCACGGTCTCGACTTCACCTCCGACAAGCTCCGCTCCCTCGTCCGCAAGTGGCAAACCCTCATCGAGGCCAACGTCGTTGTCAAGACCACCGACGACTACCTCCTCCGCCTCTTCTGCATCGCCTTCACCAAGCGCCGACCGAACCAGGTCAAGAAGACCACATACGCCCAGTCGTCCCAGATCAGGGCCATCCGCAAGAAGATGGTTGAGATCATGGCCCGCGACGCCAGCTCGTGCACCCTCGCCCAGCTCACCCAGAAGCTCATCCCCGAGGTCATCGGTCGCGAGATCGAGAAGGCCACCCAGGGCATCTACCCCCTCCAGAACGTATGTGGTTGCATGGACAATGCAGGATGACAGGCTAACATGGCACAGGTCCACGTCCGAAAGGTCAAGCTCCTGAAGGCGCCCAAGTTCGACCTTGGTGCCCTCCTCGGTCTCCACGGCGAGTCAAGCCAGGACGACTCTGGCCAGAAGGTTGAGCGCGAGTTCAAGGAGACCGTCCTTGAAGAGGTATAAGGTCTTGTTGGATAGGCAAGGGGTTCTTGGGTCTTTTCAACTTACCGCGGCATGATATCGGCATTCCAAAGGTGTTTGTGTTTACAATGAAAGATAAACATGCCCTTGATGCGATCCCGCGGCAGTGATGGCGTGCATGGGGTACGATCCGCATCTGGTGTTAACAGGTCATGCGGGAAAAGTATCATGGAAATGACATTGATGAGTTCCAATTCAGTACTGCAATGATGTGACTGGGCATTGTTGTGATGAAATGATGTCAGGCGAGATTGTCGAGGATAGAGGGGATCTTATGACGATGGTGTTCATGTCGATGGTGCGTGCGCTGTTGCCCTCTTGGAATTGGGTATTGCTAGGCAAGGGCCGTCGTGAAGGTAGCGAGTCCAAGTGGACATACGTTGTGAGTAGTACAAGCATGTAGCAGTAGGTCGATTAGTGCGATTGTAAGGTTAGAAAGAGGTATAGATTCCCGAGGTTTAGGAAGAGCGACCCAGAAGTGACTTTCGCACAACAATAGCCTGTGCCCGACGCTTTCGTTTGAGTACACGATCGAAACCCTGCTGTTGGCATAAGTAAAAAGGAAGGTAGCTTCAAGTGAGCATGTTCATGCGCAATGCAAGTGTATTGGTGTAGGATAGTAGTGTTGTGGGGTGCAGAGGTATCTGGAAAGAGCAACGTAGAAGGGGCTTTCGCGCGACCATGATCTGCACACACTTAACTTTTGTTTAAGTATACGATCGCAACCCTGCTGTTAGCATAAGTAAAAAGAGACGTGGCTTCGAGTGAGCACGTTCACGCGCAATGCGAGTGGGTGGTGTTGTGGGGGGGATACGTCTAGATCTGGAAAGATGCGGCTTTCGCACGCTGTGGACGCACACACTTTTCCGCACTTTCACATCCACTTCTACGCGCTCTTCGCATGCATTCTAACCCGAAAAAATAGATCTTTTTGGCAAAAATAAGGCAATGCCTTCCGCCAGAATTGAACTGACGACCTCGTCATCACGTGACGTCCCTTTCGGGACTAGCTCGACTCGAACCGAGTCTAGCGTTACTAGTGACGCGCTCTACCACTGAGCTAGGAAGGCTGTGGGCATCTTGTGCTGATTGATGAAGGGTAGCAAAACTAAACAATAGATATCCGTACACAGATGAAGGGCTAATTACAGCGGTTCGCAATCGATCAGAATGATTCCACCTGTGTGGGGTGGGGCCTTCGCACGTCACAACGAATAAGCGAGTTCTGATGACGACTCGCCAGCGAACCCTGCACGTCCGACCACCATGCACATCAGCATCCGACTAACCACAACCTCCGATGTCCCCCCTAACCATCTCACAATCCCCATCCCATAAACTTCGATCTGCAACCCAAACTCTGATAAACAGTGTCACGCCGAAGCGGACCTTTCCGAACCTCAATTCTGCGGTGTGCAAAACACCAATGCCAATGCGACAATCAATACAAATGACCTACATACGACGCAAAATCGAAGCGTCTCGACCTCCAAGGTCGCGCTGATCGTTATGAGATGATGTGGCCTTGCGCCGTCTTGTATCTCGCGTAGTCCGCGCGGAAGCGGGAAAGAGGACAAGTTCGTGGTTGCTGATTCAGGTTTCCGAGGTTGGTTCACCATCGCGATATCCTCACCGCTACTTTGACGAGAGGTGGGGAGACGTCAGCCAGCGTTGTTTCGCGACAGCGAACGCGTGCAGGTACGAGAGTATGGGCATCGGGATCGATCGTGGGTAGCTGGGTTAGGGAGGGTGGAGAGTTTGGGGAGGGATGTGGAGTAGTGGGTGGAGATGTTGGGTTGGGCTGGGGTGAGAGTGTCAGACTAGGTGGATTGCATAGGCGCTGCATGTGTGGGATAGAGTGGTTCTCATCGTCGATGGTGATCGTGGGTCGTGGTTGCTACCTGGATGCTTGCGTGCTTACTTGTCGGCTCTGACTGTACGCACTTCACGGTCCGATACATGTCGTTGTTGTCTGACCGGCCCGTGCCACGGTCAATACTCACGGGCATATACTATCGCGGCTCCGCAAAGCCTTCCATACCATAGACTTCTCTGGATACCGATGTGTGTATTACGCGGCTAGTATCTACACCCCGATGCTGGTCATGCACGCACGTTGGCTCCGGTGAAGCCCCAGTATCAACGCTAACCAATCCTCCGCACAACCTTGCTAGCAGGCAACCCTTCCCTTCTCCGTATCCTGACCCGGATGTCTCCCTTGGGAACTTTTATTCCCGCTCCATCAACCGCTTTGGGAAGCACCCACTTGGCGTCCTTCCGCTTGGCATCTTCTTTCTCCCTGCTCGCTTCCTCTTTAGCGGCTTTTTGCTCTGCAGTAGGCGCCTCGGCACCGAATGACGCTTCGTTGCCTGCTTCTTGGATGTGGTCGAAGAAGCTCTTCTTTGGCGCAGGTGAAATTTCCCAGAGTTGGGTGATGCCGGACACGATAGAGATGATGAGGTTGGTTTTGTAGGTCTGCGAGATATCGGTGGCCAAAATGATGGATGAAGACGCTGGAGTATCCACGAAACGGTCGGGCTTGAAGGTTCGTGGTGAGATGTGATGTGTTGGTGATGAGTTTATGAGAGATCGCGAGAGGCCCATGTCGACGTACGAGCCTGCTTCTAGCTCCCATTGCTCCGTATCATCCTTCAGATGAAGTGATCTGAGGACTTTATATGTGCTGATAGAGCAGTTGTATAGTCGCCGAGCTTCGTTGATGCATGAGCGAAGATAAGGTAGCGAGGTTGGTGTGAGCACTTCCTTCACTGACCCGTAGCGTATCTCTGGTGGTGCTGGGAAAGATGGGTGTATCGACGGGGGCTGTATGGCTTGAGCCCATGCTTTGGATTCTGCTTTGATCCTCTCAAGAGGCGAATCTTGTGAAGGCTTCGCACCCTCCGCCTTAGATGATGAGTAGATGTGTACAACCGTCCAGAACACAATCGGCATGACCTCTGAGTAAACATCGTGAACTACGTGAAGCCCGATCGAAGCTCGTAGTTCCGCTGGAAGTTCATGCTTGGTGAAGAGCTCGTTCAGCTTCATGAGCGGTGTAACTACATCGGCGTCGGTATCTTCTTCTCCGCTCACGCTCTCATCGTCGTCTGGTACCCTCCTCACTGGTGGATTCGACAAGTCTTCGAATTGCTTTGCAAAGTTCCTAAGCAATCTCTTTCGTGCTAGAGCTGCTCCCGGTAAGCCCTGGATAGGTGCTAGTCGCGGCAATCCAAGTGCGAGAGCCCAAAATCGTTCATTGCAGCTCGCCAGATCGGTGGCAAGGAGTTGATAAGATTCTGTAAACTGCGCTCCGACAATCGGGGGTAGGATAGCATTGCAGCAGAACTCATTGAGGAGTGTAAAGAGATCGCATTCGGCTTCCGAGGTTCCGTCTGTAAGTTCCACGTTTGAGACACGCTCCCACTGCATTTGATCGACAATCGATGAGTTGAATGTGACGAGGTCTGGAAGCGATTCGGTCAAGATGCGCAGCGATGCTTTGATCAAGTTGTCTCTGGCTGCTTCGTCGTACAATTCCGTTTTGACAACCTGGTTGATCTCATTTTGCAGCTCGAGATAATGACTTTCCATGACTTTCGGTAGGCTGAAGGCGTTTCGGAGGATAGCGGGTTGGTTGTTGTCTATTTGGTCCAGGTTATTCCAGTTGTTGTAGAGCTGGTCAAGTAGGGGTTCCGATAATAAGACGTTGTGTTTGGTCCCAGCGGCTTTGTACGCCACTATGCTTGCGGTCGCAGAGTCACTGTCTTGGGTCAGATAAATCCACGTACGCTGTGAGCACACCTACCGAATGCTGGCTAACCACTCCTCGCCTCCAAATGCGATGCTCGAGAGGTGGCGTACCCCGGGTATCCAGTATGGCAGCGATTGTACCCGTCTCTTCCCATCTTGGCTTTTGGTAACTGTTCCTGGACTTGAAAGTAGTCTAGTCGGTAGCAACACGAAGACTGCTGAAATTGCAAATGCAGGTAGCAGATCGAACCAGGAAAAGTCTTCAGGTATAGAGTTTTGCAAAGTTTGACCGAATCCAAAGTACCAGGCTAGAGCGAGTATGAACGGGCTGAATAGTGTGGTGTAGCATAACGGCAGAAACAACGTCCTTATAACGCTGTTCGAGGCATACACGCTCAGGAACAGAGTCCTGAGGGAACCCATACTGGCGGTGACGAAACCAACAGTCCAGGGCCGTGCTCGGCGATGACTCTACTCCGAATGACGAAAACGGAAAATGTCCAGAGTCCGGTGAGGTCGTGCGGACAACTGCAGAGGGAGTGTCGGGCGCGGTGAAGTCGTGAATAAGAATCGAATGATGTCCCCAGCCTCACCCCATGAGGCTCTTGCTCGGCGAGCTCAGGGCTTTGAAGTCGCAAACAGTCGATAAAGACGGCGATAACCGTTTTGAGGGACTCGGGAACCTTGCAGGGTGTGATTTGATGCGGCTGAACGTGATGTTCTGTAGGCCACGGTAGCATCCAATGCAGGCACTAGACCGTTGATCCCTGCTTAGCTCGCTTATTGAAGGACCCCTCAGCCCTATCACGATGCCGTTAGACAGAGATTTTGCAACATCGCGGTGTAAGACGAGTGCTTAGTTATCAGCACTGACAATGTACGTTGCTCAGCCCTCTAGCTGGTCTGAAGTGTGGCATTGCACGCCCTTTGTCGGCCGAGACGATACCGCTCTTTCCATCAGCGCCCTTTCCATTTGCAAAATGACTAATTCTGCTCTAGTCATTCAATCCTGCATTGGACTTCAATAGGTATATACAGGACTTTGTGTATAGTTGCGAGATAAGTCTTAGCTGACAAAGTCTGCTAAAGTTTATCAAACTCAAGCCCTCCCAATCTCCACTTCCAAACTCACAAAGATGGCATCCTCCCGCATCCCCACCACCCTAAACTTCATAACGGGCAACAAAAACAAGCTTGCGGAAGTTCAAGCCATCCTCTCCGGCGTAATTGAGCTCCGCAACCAAAATGTCGACTTGGTCGAAATCCAAGGCACAGTCGAGGAAGTTACAAAAGACAAAGCACGGAGAGCAGCCGAGGCCGTAAGCCATGATACCAAAGAGAAAGTCTTCTACAAGTACTGACGATGTGATTGATAACAGGTACAAGGCCCCGTCCTAGTAGAAGACACATGTCTCTGCTTCAAAGCCATGAATGACCTGCCTGGCCCTTACATGTACGCCCATATCCTCCCTTATCTCAAGCCACCTAATCTTGCCCATCTTCTTTCTCTCCTCCAAAATTCGTCCGTCTAACCTCCCCCACCCTTAGCAAATGGTTCATGCTCTCCCTCGGCGCCCCCAACCTCCACAAAATGCTCTCAGGCTTCGACGACAAATCCGCCCAAGCCGTATGCACATTCGGATATTGCGAAGGCCCCGGCCACGAAGCCATCCTCTTCCAGGGCCGCACCGACGGAAAGTTGGTGGAAAGTCGGGGATCTACTGTATTCGGTAAGTCAGCAAATCGCGCCTTTCCCTTCTAGTGTGTTGGAGGGTTGTGTAATGGAGATGGGAAGAGGCTAATAGCGTGTGTTTAGGTTGGGACTCATGCTTTGAGTACGAAGGTCAGACATACGCTGAAATGGACAAGAGCGAGAAGAACAAGATTAGCCATCGAGCGAAGGCGCTAGATAAGTTGAAGGAATGGCTGGCGAGTCAGAAGACTGGGGCGTAGAGCTCAACAATCATCATTGTGCTCATATTTCTCAATGGAGAGTATCAGGCGGTGCATGAAGCCACCACACCCACCATCATCATCCCATAAATGCCGTATTGGTATCATAACACATAACGCATCACACATATCCCATCCATCCGTCCATTCTCAGTCCCCACCCACCCATCTTCCACCCAACCCCCTACTCCTCCCGCCTATCCCTCCTCCACTGCTCAACCCACCGCTCCACCCTCTCCAAATTCCCCTCCACATCCTCATTACTCTCGCTCTTCAACTCCACCACAATCTCCTCTTTATAACTCTCCCTCGCCTCATCAAGCAACACCTGCATAATCTCACTATCCATATTCTCCTCCAGCTTCTTCCCCTTGTAGCCGCGCGCGGTAAGACGGTCATATAGTAACGTCGAGTCGCAGCGCAGCACGATGACGAGGTCGATCCAGCGCTCGGGGAAGAGGTCGCACGCGTGCCAGTCGAGGATGTAGCCGCCTTTGTCGGCGAGGGAGAGGGATTCTAGGTGGTCAAGCAGCTAAAGGGGTGGGGTTAGTGGTGTGGTTCGGAGGGTTTGGCTGGGATGGGGTGGCTAGTGGCTATGCGTACTTTGTCTTCGTCTACAATCCAACTCCCTGTTTCTTCATCTTTGCCCTCGTGGTAGCCTTCGTCTTTTACTATTTGGTTCACCGAGATGTGCTGGAATCCTGTTGCTTGCGCTAATTGCTCTGCATGTGTCGTCTTTCCCACTCCAGGTGTGCCCGTAATAACGATGTTGGGATTTTGGCGCGCCATGGTGTTGAGGAGGCTCGTCGCAGAGTCGGTCGCGTGGAGAGATCGCGTAGGGTGTCGGGGGTTGCGCGGGCGGCGATGTATAGGATAGCCGAGTGAATTCAATTCTCAGATACCGGATACGCTTGCGCGGTAGTCGGAGAGGGGTTTGACGTGTGAGAGAGGTATAGTGTGGTGTAGCGTTCAAGCGCTCTGGCGCGTCCGATGATGTCGCATTCCAGAATTATTTTTCGACGCCCGAACTTCACCCGGCACAACCCCCACCACCCCGCACTACGCATCTTGACATGGGCCCCCAAGGCAAGCACACGCACGACATCTCAGGTATGACGCTGGGTGCAAGGATATGTAGACAAGCAAAGCATATACGTCAGCTCTTGAAAGCGAGACGTGGTAGGCTACATAGCAAGGTGAGGCGACCGTTATCGCATAATCCTACCGAGGTTGAGCATCACATCTAAATCATACAGGTCACGCTGACTACTACCCAAAAGTGAGGCTTCAAACTTTTCTTTCATTGACCCGTGACATGCGCTCAAGACTATTTACGCCGTCTAAAAAACCTCGTAAACATGACATGCCTGACCCAAGGAAACATGCTGCAAAACCCCACCTAGACAACGCCTTAGATGCTAGTGATCGTTGGTGGCAAGAATCCAGTAGCCTATTCGAGCAAATGTCTGGAGGGGCGGGAAGAAGTGGTAGGGGGAGGGGGAGAACTGAGTAGTTCTTAAGATATCTAGTCCAGAGAGAGCTCCAACCAACCATTGCCGAACGAACACCCCTGAACTCTTTTGATGCAGTATTACGCCGAGTAAGAAATCGTGAAGTGAAATATCGGACGCAGAGAGTCATTTAAAAGACATCTCAGTGTGATGGAAGGCGACTGGGAGGCTAGCCTGGACCGAACATGCCGCTCAAAACGACTGGGGATATTGTGATCTGGGGAATGCGAGAGTTTTTGGTGCAGCATTTAGCTCTGCTTGCACTCAGCAGCCTCCTGCTTTGGTTTTGTGCCGTCGTTCTGATACTGCGTTAGATGGCTGTATTCTGTAGAGTGACTTGGACTGCTTACCTCGTCGTCTGACTCCTCCTCCTCATCGCGGTCATCGCTGAGCTCGTCCTCGTCCTCATCGTCCTCGTCTTCAAACTCGCCCTCGTCGAAGTCCTCAATGTTCTCGTACTGAAGAGCCTCGCCGGTGAACCAGTCAATGGCGCGGGGGATAAGCTTCTCCTTGATGTCCTCACCGAGCTGGTAGTCGAGTTCGAGACGCTCCTCGATATCGGAGGTGGCGTCGTCGTCGTCTTGTGGGGGCTTGGGTGGGTCGAAGAAGTTGAAGAACGACTCTGTAGGCACGGTCTTCTTAACGACGCGGGTCTGCTTGGTGTCTGAGAAAGTTAGTTGCTAGTCAAATACCGACAGATGTGAAGATGCTCACTCTTGTTCCTCTGCTTCTTGCTCTCGATGCGGACGGTCAGGTCCTTGCCGGCCTTCCAGTCAACCTTGTCACCCTCGGCGTGGTCGTAGATGAAGTCGCCGCCGTAGCCGTTCTCCTCCTGGTAGAAGTAGGTCTTGGTGATGGTCTTGTTGGTGAAGAACTCGTTCTCCTCGAATTCGAAGATGAGGCGGAAACCGGGGCGGTCGAGGTACTCCATGCGGATGTCGGTCAGGTGCTTCAGAGCAGCCTCGTCGCGGTCTGTGATCATCTCGGCGAGCGAGATCTGGTTCTTCATGGCGCTGAGCCAGAACTCTGGGATACCCTTGACGTCCTTGCCCTCGTCCTTGTTGAGCTCAGCCTCGGGCTGGTCCTCATCCTCGTAGTCCTCGTCTACTTGCTCGCCGACCTTGACGCGGTCTTCTGAGGGCTCCTCGGCGCCGTTGACGATCTTGGCACGGGTCTGGTATAGCGGTGTGAACTTGGCGAAGTACTTCTTCTCGAGCTGCAGGACCTCCTCTTGGAACTCGGCCTCGAGCTTGGAGTGCTCCTTCTGGACGCCCTTGAGGCCGGCAACACGGCGGCGGACCGAGGCAGGCAGCGACTCAATGTAGCCGCTGGAGCGGCCGACGAGCGAGCCGAGCTTGTTCTGCATCATGGCGACGAGGGCGGGGTTGGCAGCGAAGAGACCGGCGGCAGTGCGCTCTAGTTCCTCTGCGAAAAAGCGAGTTAGCGGTCAAGGCCTTCACGAGAATACAAGGCGGGGTTGGAGGGGCAGCAGCGTGGCAGAGTGCGACGTACCTTCCTTGATGCTGCTGACGCCGGGCTGCTGGGCGCGCGACGATATGGGCGCAGCATTGGCGGGTGTGTTCTGGGGGGTGCTGGCAGGGCGCACGTTAGAATGTGGTACGTCCATGTTGGGGGCGTGTGATGGTGGTGTTTGGGCGAGGCCAAAATTGTGTGGCGGAGGGGAGGGAAGCGACTTACGGGGCGGAGATGGAGTCCATCTTCTTATTGCGGATCGGCTCAGACATCTTGGCAAATGAGTGATGTCGGACTGCGAGTGGCGAGTTGGGGTGCAAAAGGTGGATGTTGTGGGTGAGCCGCAGAATTGTTCGGCGGGCTGAGCGAGAAGAACAGGCGCTGGGCAAGGCAAGGTCGCCCCTCTACGGCACTAGTCACGCCTAGTGCGAATTCCAACCGGACACTGCGAGACGGCAACAAACAAAGCCTTTGCGACCACCAAGACTATCGACGCTGCCGTGGACGGGGAGAGATGCAGTGCGCGAGGGAGAGGCGGGCGGCGTGTCTATTTGTACCCTGACCGTCTTTTGGGCAGAGGCGTGGCACGTGTGCCCTGCCTTGCATCTCTCCGACACTGTAGACGGGCGATTCAAGTTTATCTGGCGGTGATACCTCACTTGCTTGTGCGCGCAGTAGTCTACCACGTCGACTGCTCTGCACCGTGGCCACGGCCGACCTTGCCCGCCGGTACTGGGAGAGCGGACATGGGGACATGGGGAGCGCATATTTTTCATTGCATTGCGTGACGAGCCTTTTCCTCCGACCTGCCCAAAGCCGGCCGGAAAATGCCCCGACTGAACTATTGCGCACACCGTACTTACACTGAGGTGCTGTATACCGCCACGGCCGCCCTGGAGCGAATACGATCTCTACACACGTCCGATCAGCGTCAGCTTCGATTAGCAGCCACACCTGCCTTCTAGAACAAAGCGGGTCTCTGGAAAATCCTTAGCAAACCCTTAGCAAAATCTCTCTGGCTCCATCGCGCTTGCCTAAACTCAAAAGCGGAAAGCGCCCCTGGGCAACCACGGATGGCAGCATGTTGGGGGTGGATGTCACCAAGAGTCATGTTCTCTACTGGCGACTAGCGGCCTGTGCAAGCACACTATTTCCGGCAGTTGCAATCGTCAAGCAAGAACTGAACCTTTTGACATGGACATGGCAATGATGCTTCTACAGTCTTCCCTGTATCCTCCCCAACCTCCTCGTAGCCACAACGGCCATACACGCCGAACAAGCCCCAATGAACAGACAAACCGCAATCGCATTCGGGCCATCCGTCTTGTGGTGTTCCTCTGGCGGCGCCTCGCTCAGCTCCGGGCTTTTCCCGGGCTCCAGGATGGAAAACACTACCCACGATATCCCTGTGCCCATGAACTGAGGCAGCGTGGTATACAGGTTCATGATGCCGAGGTATTGCCCTGAGCTTGCTCCGCCGCTGGAGGAAGGCGCGCTGCCCTTTTCGAGGTTGGATTGCGCTTCGGGAAGGTCGATAGAGGTGCGCTTTGGGTGGGCGGAGTGCGAGGAGGAAGTGTTGAGGCGGTTGATTTCTACACCGAGGAAGGCGAAGGGCGCCCAGCAGGCGACGGACCATGATCTGTGTTGTCAGCTTGGGTTCAATGAGTGATGTGGTGATGGTGGTTACTCACACGCCACAGCAAGCGATGATGATGGTTGCGTGCCTCAAACTTCTCACAAAAGGTGCCATGACCATACTTCCTGCAAAGATACAATGCGCAGTTGTCCACGCGGTAAGCAGGCTTGGTTTGTATTTCGCCAGTCCCGTTAACTGCTTAGGTGGGCGAGAGAAGCCAGGACCCTTTTCGTCTTCTTCTGGGCTCTGTACGAAGAAAGGCAGGAGAACAGACATGACGAATGTAATGATGGAAAAGGCGATGAGGGCCATGGAACCAATGCGGCCGACCTTCCCTGTGAGGTCACCCGCAGCTTTGACTTCTGCTGGGGCGTCGTATCGTAGGTATACTTCACCAACCCACGTGGTGCTGTAGAAGAGGAAAGGAAACCAGCCTAGCCACTGTCAGCTCTTGATCACAGAAACAATATAATAATGACATACCAATCCAAGCCCAGAACTGGACTGTGCAGATAGCCTGGATACTTCTAGGCAGATTCAAAGCAGTATGCGCGATAGTACCGAGAACTTGCTTAAGATCCAGCTCCTTGCCCTCCTCCGCCCCATCATTAATGAGCACTCTCTCGGTGACAGCCCAACTCGTTGTCCCAATCGCCAAGCAGAGCGTCAACGCCGCAACACCCGTCAACTGCTTGAACTGTGTATCCCCCAACATAGGTCCAAACACATTCTTCAGATCAATTGCTCCCGCCCCGTACCCAATCAGACTTCCGACCGCCACCATTCTACTCGCCCAACTACTGCCCATTTGCTGTTTCGCAATCGGCAATGTGTCGACGACCAGGCCTCTGCAACTCCCCTGCACGGCATTGATAGCGAAATCAATACCGTATATACTAAACACCGCCACGTATATCGTTGCGCTCTTAGCCGCAGCCTCGTCTTTTATAAAGTACCGAACCACCTCTTTCGTCCAGCCCAGCAGCAGCAAGAACATGGCCACCAGGATCGTACCAAAGAACATGAACGGTCTCCGGCGGCCCCAACGAGAGGTAGACCGATCCGCGACGACACCGACGATAGGTTGCATTATGAGACCTGAGAGCGGACCGGCAACCCATACGAGGGATATCTTCGACTTCGTGAGACCAAGCTCGAGGAGGTAGGGTGTGCAGTATGTCATTTCGACATTCCACGTGAACCTGCATGGTGTTTAGTACAGGGTGCAAGTAGAACTCGTGGGAAGCGGAGATTTACTGCAAGCCGATGAGGGAGGCTGTGAGCAACGCCATGCGCATGCTCTCAGTCGAGCCCTTGACTGAGGGTGTGCCCTGCCATTGCGCAACAGACGGCATCTTCCCCTAGGACTGTCCTCGTCCTTGCACCGTGGCAGCAACGTGGGCGCAGTCGCGTGCGCTTCTCTCGGGGGTCTTCGCGTAGTTAGGGAAACGTGGAAGGGCGCATTGGGTAGCCGGATCGTGTGGTAGGATTTCGTATTACGTTCGCGTTATGCAGGGACTCGGTCGGGCCAGGTATCGATTAGAAGAACGCGCTCAATGCATCCACGTATGAGATGACAAGAAGGTAGGAAAAGCAATAAGAGAGTTCCAAGGGAGTGAATGGAAGTTGGTATTTGTCTCGTGTCTAGGAGTCTAGTCTGAAGAGGGGAGAGTAAGGCGTGCAAAGGAGGAGAGACGTCGTCAGCTCCATGGCTTGGCCGTGTCGCTTGTCGAGATGATTACGGATGTCGGGATCGTGGAAAGGGCCAAACGGCGGCTGGATGGAGCTAGACTGTTAGACCGAGCGGGCCGTGTGGCGCACCCCCGAACGTCTGGTTCGGCGCAGCTAGGACCGATGGTCGTGGAGCTGTTGCTCGTACTTCGCATGTTGGCATCTTCATGTACATTTGCTCGCTGTAACGGTGTCTTCATTCAGTGTGTTCGGCATGTGCGTCAGAATGATGATTACTGGGAGCAGGGTCCTTCCAAGCTAGCTCCTCTCACGGCGCAACAATATCCAAGGTTTCGGCAACATACTGATTGACTTTTCTATGACATGCATTGCAAGAAATCAAGGAACAAACTCGTAACCCAAAGGAGATCTAGAACAAAAGGAAACAAAGAAAACCACCGCTTCCTGCAACACTCAAACCTAAGATCAAAACACAGATGGAAAGCCCGCCTGCTCACTCTTCCAAGAGTATCTATCTCGCATCTCTTATCCGCTAGTAGTCGTCTCAAATGCGCAGCCTCGACAGTTCCGGCGTTGAGTCGTCTTCCAAAGTTCCTGAGCTGTTTTCCATCCAATTCTGGCCCTCGTCCCTGTCCAGTGGAAGCTGTCTGACGATGACAGGCGACCGACCGTTCTTACGCTCCGCGAGTACTGCCTGCACGATTTCGTACTTCGCCGTAATGTATTCGTCCATGGTCCACTTCAAATCTTCGGACAAGTCACTGACTCTGTTCGCAATCTTCACACCAGCAAGTTGCTGTGGTCGCGGACGCATGTCGAGCTGGTGCTGGAAGTAGCCCCACCCGTGGGTATTTGACTGCTCGATGATGTAGATGTTGTTCGTATTTTCGATCATGGGCTCGAAGTCTTGTAGCAGCCAGACAGAACCAGGCTTGCCATCGTCATCTATGACAACGACCATGACCCAATCTGTCTCTTCCCAATGAATCTCCTGCAGATCTTTCCCTTCGGGTAGCTTGCCATCGTCGGACCAATGCTTTGCGTCGACTGCTTGCACCTTCCCGATCGTAAAGCAAGCAAATCCGGTATGACCGTTGCCTTGTACCATGCTGTGGGTACTGGAGGAACTGAACCGCGATTCTTCTGAAGAATTATCCTGCTGCCTTGCCGAGCGCTCTCGAGCCGGACTCGTGTACGAGATCCTCGTTCCAGCTGGCAGATCGATCGCGATGAATCCTTCGCTGGCGAATTCACGTGGGTCGTCCCAGTTGACTTTTTCTTCATCAGGTCCGAGTATCAACATACACGGACTAACGGCATAACGATAACCATGATGGGTTCCAATCGGGATACAAGGGTAGAAGTATGAGCTCAGGCGTTTGTAAAGCTTTCCGAGAGATCGGTCGTCCACGTAGTCGGTCTTCGCGAGAGTATCGATGTAATCCTTGGCCGTTCCGCCTTCAGGTACTGTCCGGCTCTTTTTGTCCACAGCGTGTACCCAATCCCAGAACTTCTCTTGCTCCACCGCACTTGGTAGTGCAGCTTCGAGGATCTGGCCCTCGTTCTCGAATTTGTCGTCAGGATCTTTTGAGGAAGTGTCGCCATCGCCTTTGGATCGGAGCTTCTCTCTTTTCGCGAACATCCTCTCTCGGATGGACTTGTAGTTCGGCTTATCCATGACGACTAATACAGATTGTTGAGTAAGCGAAGTTGCGGTTGTATCGATAGTTCGTACCAGGTCGGGTTTCGAGGTGAAGTCAACGAAGAAATGTGGACGAGTGGTTTCAGGATTTGCGTGCGCACTTAATAAGTACCTAGATATTTGGATGAGTCACCGCGTTTGTGCGGCAATTACAGGCGCCACGCCCGCGTGCTCTCACCTTTCAAGGTTGGGCCAAGCAAGCCCTGGAGACAATCCACTTGGCTCGCGCGTGAGCGCGAAATCCATACCAGCCAGCTAAAGAAAACTGAGCTTTTGCGCATCAATCGCTTAAGTTTGGCTTTTGGAATCTTGTTGAGTACGGGGAATGGCAAAGGGCCCCAAGGTTGCGTTCAGCTACCACGGTTTGTGCTACCTAGGTACCTTAGGCACCGTCCAATCAAAGTGCGTTTGTTGGATACCCCCGCAAGCGCGCAGACAACAGATCATGAAAACATCGGAAAGTTTAACTTCACAGCAATCGTCAAGTGCTCAGCTTGCGTCAGCCCGCCACTTGCGGTGTGCGTATGCGGACCAGATTCTTCCATCCCGACGTCACGTTGATCGCTGTTGTTGGATTCATGAGCATTTTTTTACTTTTCTACGGACATGCTATCAAAACGACGAATGTTACAGTCGTGAGTATCATACCAAATGCATTGAACATGTGTCGTGCGGATGGAGGAGTATTTGCCAAACTCATTACGAACTGCGTTGATTCTACCAACCCTCACAGCGGCACGAACCCATATGAAGCGATCAACAACGTAGCCCTTGAAACTTTATAGATTATGAAGAATGATGGCACCTTTAAATACATTGGATGTATGCAGAGGGCATGATAAACCCGGTATTCACGATCGTGGTATATGCCAAGAGATGACCGACTGGATGAAATCAAAATAAATACATATATACGACCTACATATCTTGCGGTAGAGTGATGATGTTCAGTCGTTGAAGTCAACACATCCAAGTCGAAGACTTACTCAAGATTGCATATGCACAGGTGGTTGGACCACCATTGGCACTTAAGAGAGAACATCATAATATCACATCATAGTAAGGAAGCACTTTAAAGAATGGTATTTTTTTTTGGGTTTTTTGGTTGTGGCTATGGGAGGCAAACGTAGAATGAGAGAAGGGGATTTCTAATAGGTGGACGAACGCCACATGAGATGGACACTAGACAGGGTGGAGGCGTGAAAGGAAAAGGAGACAAGGGGCAGGGAAAAGGAGACAAGGGGCAGGGAAAAGGGCAGGGAAAAGGGCAGGGAAAAGGGCAGGGGAAAGGGCAGGGGAAAGGGTAGGGAAAGGACGGTGGAGCCAGGAGGATGCGCAAGTAGGAAATAACGCGAAAAGTAAGACAAAGAAGCGACAAGGAGAACACACGAGTAATAAACATCGTGAGAAGAAAGACGAAGAGACGAGAAAGAGAGCTCGACAGTGATCAAGCGACCACAGGAGGGAAGCAGCACCGTTCTTCGCCGCAGGGTAGGCAATGCCGGTTTTGATGGAGGAGTTGCATGTCGATGCCGGAGTGATGTGGTGTCGCGAAAGTCGTACCAACCGCACTCATCTCTTGGAACTAAAAAAGGTGGGTGCTCTTCTTTTTCTTGAGAGACTTTCCTTTCAGCTCGGCCACTCTGGGAGACTGGGGTCGGTTGGCGTCGTTCTGTGCATCATCGAAGGCGAAGCACTGACAGGCTGCAAGTGCCTCGGCGCACTGATGAAACCATGGGCAATGCCTGCCCCAGTCGTATTTCTTCAAGTGATCGATAGTCGGCTCGTAGTCTGTAGATGGTGTCATGTGTGTGCTCAGTACTGTGTACTGGTAGTTGCATTGGCAACGATAACAGCATTGGACTGGCTGCATGAAACTGTTGATCGCTAGGCCCTGGCAGCGAATCCGAGCCACGTACCTCTGATGGGTTGAGTCGTTCGTCAATTGGCTGATGACGACTTTTCGAGCAGACAGGTTCTGCTCGAATAGTTGATCCTTAGTTAGGTCTGTCGTGTCGCCAAGCAGTCGTTGTTCATGTTCTTTCTGCGCGTCATTGGCCGCCTTCACCTTCGCAACGAAGTCGCTACCAAGACCTTGCTCTCTGACAGCCTTGTAAAACTTGTCAGCCCAAGGAAACCAGACCGTTGTTCCTCCTGTAAGCGGCGTGGTGCCTCCAACAATCCACTTTGTGATTGGCTGCGCGGGATTTGGCCGGATGTACTCGTGCGTGCAAATGAAGAACATCGCAGGCTCGGCAGCATGGGGATGGTTGTACTTGCGCGCGAAGTCGGTAGTCCAGTGACGTGTCTCGGTAGGTGCGCCGCCGTCAGGTTCTTGCTTTATGAAACGCCCCAAGTGGATGTTGAGAGCGCGCTGAACGTCGTTTCCGGTCTTCCAGTTGGCCATTATTGTCCGGCTGATTGGAGACGGAGGACCTCCGAACTCATGATTGAGAGCGAGTTCGATCAACAACTCCTGATTTGAACGGGTTGGCATGCCTCTCCTCTTGGATAAAACATCCATTCGGTCCAAACGCCAACCCGACTTCTTCTCCGGCTGTTTGAGCAGTCTGTGATGACGATCGATTTCAAAGTAGGCGGCATCACACGTCCTGAGGGCTGATCTTATCGCGTCTCCCCAAGTGAACGCTTCGTCACCTCCATCATTCTCGAAGTAATCGAAGTATGCGCCCTGGTTGGCCATGATCTTTTCCTGTCGATCTTTGCGGAAGTCCTCGTCCTTTGAGAACTTGTCGGTTGGCTTCTTCTGTTTCTCCTCATCGGGTGGTAGGGGGCTCTCAACTGGGGATTCATCGTCTCGGGCTTGTTGCGGCATTTGCCAACATGCCTTTCTAAACTTCTGCAATAAAGTTAGCCTTTAGCCGCACCAAACCGTTGAGCAACAGTCATAGAGAGGTGTTTAGTAACATACCTTATCCAAGAGATCAGGATCAACTTTGATAATGTGTTTTCGAATCTCTTCCAGAGGTTCGTAGCAAACCAGATGGAGCTGCACCAGATTAGACATCAGAAACTGCTTTGCTACTAATGTCTCCTTGTCAGGCCAGTACTCTGGCTTCATCTGCGATGTAGTCCATCTAAGTTGGTCTGCGATGGCGGCAGCGGCTTGGATAGTCTTCTTGTGCCCATCCTCCAGCCTGTGTCCGCGGACGTTGCGATCGAACTTGTGTGCAAATCCCCACCCAGTCATATCGGCGTAGTCCTGAGGACGTCGGTTTGGAGATTCGATTGGTAAATTTGGATCGATTGGTAAATTTGGATCGGTCATGGCTTAAGCTGTCAAGGAAGGCAGAAGTTTCGAATGTACTGGAAGGACTGATACCTGGAATCGTAGTGATGAGAGAAGCTATCTGTTCGTTCCTATACCTATAAGTACTTGAGATCGTGCTTGCTCCCAAAGGTCATGTAGCCATCTGTATGTCATTGGCAATAGTCACTAAGTACGCAGACGGATCGTTTGGTGGATACGGTAGCTTTCTAGCAAACTACCAAAGAAAACCTGAATTCGCGATGGGGAAGAGGTTTGAACAATCGTTGCACTGCTCGATGATTCTCGAATACCCCTTACCTTCCAGCAAAGATGCACTACAACAGCGCGGAGGTCTTCACCCAGATCCTGCCTATCAAGCCGTCTCTGAATCTGTCTACGTATCCCTCAAACGTACCCACGTTCCTCCGTATCTTGCAAATCTTCTCGCATTGTAAGAGGCTACACGAAGGACATTGTCATACGGAGGTTTTGGCAGCGAATTGTAGAAGTAACCGTCCAGCAGCTCTACTGCTGCATACTGTGAAACAAGGGTGTTTAGGAAATAACATCTGCATTGCAATCATGCACTGTGTCACTCAACTGCGTTGTGCCTGCATTTCGGCACCACGCCAACCTAGGAAAAAACTAAATACTCTAGAGTCTACGTTGCTGTTGGATCACCTACTTGGTAGATTTTTGTCTTGATGTAGTCCTCAGGCCTGTTCAGGTTTTTCCTTGTATGAGGTGGCACCAGCACGTTCACCAAAGCAATCCGTCAGCAGCTCAATCACCGTGTGCCTGAAAGTGTTGAAGTCGGTCCTCTCAATCACCTCGACACATCAACACCGCACACACAAGCCACACATAACACACGCATCCAATAAAAGTTAAAAAAGATACATCATTCGCGCAAAAGAACCCCAGCATTAAATACCCAACATCATCATGCGTCATACGCGCCCACTGAATCCTCCCCAACGAAGAGTAAGTAAGTTAGTAATTCCGAAGCAAACACCCCCCTCCCCCCTTTCCATCCCTCCCAGAAGTTCCAGCAACTAGACCAGAAGACAGAAAGAAGAAGAAGGACACAGCTTTGCTTCCTAACAACTTTACAAACATTGGAGAGTTCCCCATCATCATCATCATCATCATCTGCGGCGCTTACTTCCCTCCCGTTGTCGTCTTTCTCGTGCGCGCGCGTGTCGTTTCATGTGTCTAATACCAAATTTTCGCTCGCTGTGCTGACAAAAGATGCTAAAGTTCATGCTTCAATTCCCTCTTCAATCGTACCGTGGCCGTTCATTCCGTTGCCGTTCATGCCCATGCCGCCGGTGAGAGCCTGCATGGCGTCGCCGTTGCTCTGGCCGTTGGGCATGTCGTCGTCGAACTCGAGCTTCTCTTGCTGCGCAATGGCTTGTTGCGAGACGATCTCTGCGAGGCGCTTGAGGCGGGGGGTTTGCAGCCCTGTCGATCGTATTAGACGTGTGCCGATGGTGCGGTAGATGGTTGAAAGGAAATACTTACAGGAAGGCGTGTATGTCTCGAGTGCTGTTATCACTCTTGGCTCCGCGATTTCGTATGGGCCACTGTCCTCCATGTCGACTGCGGTGAGGAGAAGAACGTCGCTCTTCTCCGTCACACGCGACGCGACGGCCTTCATGATCTCGCCGTTGATGGGCTGCTCGTAGTCGGCTACCAGGTACTGGTTCAGCAGCTTTTGGATCTGGTTCGGACTCAGCATCCAGCAGATGTCCTGAATAATCTCAATGTCGTTCAAAGTAGCCTTCTTCAGCTGGAGCAACTTGGTTGCTTGCATCAGATGCTCAAGTTGCAGTGTGCCCTCTGGCATGTCATGCGACTTGCACCACTCTTCGATACGGGTGATGTTGTAGTTGATCTGCAGACCTCGCTTCCATGAAAGGAAGTTGCGGCGCATGAGCAAGTCGTTGAAGGCAGTGACGCCCACCAACCTCAGCAACTCGGTGACACACTGTGTGATGATGGAGTCTTCCAAGTAGTAAGCCTTCATGGCCTTGTAGACGCTGTTGAGTAGGGTGAGTAGGTTGTCCATGCTGTAGGCAGGGGTGTTGCTGCCCTGGAGGAGCTTTCCAAGGAAACGGTTGCTCTCGTTGGTAACGAAGCCGGGCAGTGATTGCGATTCGATGATAGCAGGAATGATCATCTTGTGCAGCTTCTTCTTGAGCACCTTCATCCAGGTGTGGTAGATGTTGAACTCGAGACTCTCAAGATCATGCTTCACAATCTCCAGCAGTCTGTCGTACTCGTAGTTGTCGGTCTTCTGTTGCTCGTACCAGTCTTCAGCCAGGAAGACGAACGAGAGCATCTCGTGAACGTTCGACAACCAGAAGGCACCTGGGTTGATCGCGTCTTCAGCATCGTGCTGCATGACCTCTTGTTGGATCGACTGCATAACGTTCGCGAGGAAGCGCTCTGATTCCTTGACGAAACCGTTGTTCCACATTTCGGAGGTGACAAGGTTGATGAGGTAAGCCGGGAAGAGAACCTCCTTATCGGTAGGTGGGGGTGTTGTAGTGGGCGATGGGATCTTCAGGTTCTTGATCAGGCCAAGAGTGACCTCATCGTTCAGCATGTCTTCCTCAGCAAGGATGTTCTCAAGCTCAAGCTCGACGTTATCGAGCTGAGCAAACGTTGAGCCGGAGAGGTTTTGCCTGTGAATGGTGGAACCAGGAGCCATGGAGACAGGTCGCGGGTTGTATTGTTCGCTGAATCGGTTGATGTCGCGGGTGTCTGGTCCAGCACTGCGCCTTTTTGGCTTCTTCGACGAGACAAGCTTGATCAAGCTGCTGGGGGCTATGGCCGTGGAGTGACCGTTTGTCAGCTCACCAGGCATTGGGCCAGATCGCTTCATCAGTTCAACCTGCTCTTGCAGCTCGGCGAGTTGCTGGCGGAGCGACATCTTTTCGGTCTCAGTGACATTGCTCCTCCTCTTGGACTGCTCCAGGTCGTCTGTGGTCCTCTTAAGCGACGCACGGAGTTCCTTCTCCTCTTCTTGAAGATGGCGCATCTTTGCGGTGCTCTCTTCGTAGCTTGTCTGCAGCTTCTTGTACTCGTCTTCCATCTGGCTGAGCTTGGCAGCGGTGATACCAGCCTGGTTGGCTTCGGCTTGTAGCTCCTTCTGGCGGTTCTCGAGTGTACGGCTGCGCTCCTTGTACGATTTGATCTGGCTCTCGTAGTTCTCTACTTGAGACTTGAGTGACTTGTTCTGCTCCCTCATCGTACCCAAGTTCTGGGTAAGCTCCACGACCTTGTTCTCTAGCTTGTAAGAGATGTTCTTGAGATCGCGAGATTCGGCGCGAAGGACCTTGTATTCCCTGCGAGCTTTCCTTCCCCTCCAGAGCTTCTGGACAGTGATGATGTCGTTGATCTCCTTCTTATAGGCGCGGATATACCTTTGTTTGCGCCAGTTGCGTTGGATCATGCGAGCAGCATCTCCAAGCCTCTTGTCCAGGATGTTCTTACGGAGCAAGAATCCCTTTGCGGCAGCCTCAAACTTGATAAGCGAGTTTCGGACAACAAGGAAGCGCTTGCGGTCCTTGCTACCACGCCAGACTCTCTGAATGGTGGTTGCAGCCTTGACCTGCCTGGCCTCCTCGGCTCGTTCCCTGGTCATGTAGCCCCTAGCCAATGATTGCACGTGGATGACAGCCTCGCGCATCTCGAGGTAGATACGGCGGTAGTATTTGGCTCGGAGGTTCTTCTGGATCATGACGGCGGCATCGTTGAGTCTGGCTGTACGCAAGTTCTCGAGGAACGCAAGCATACCAGCGCGGAAGAAGATCTTTGTCAAACCCATCTGGTACTTGTCGGTGCCATCGTTCTTGCCGGCACCTAGTGCCTTCTTCAAGATTGCCGTGGCCATGTTTCGGATTTCGGGCGTCCAGTCAGCGGATCTGACCAACATGTAGTAACGCAGAGCGAATTCCTCATAAGTCCACCGTGTGGGGTAACCGGCGCAACTGATCCTGACAGTCTCGAGAACACCACAAGCGCGCAATTGGCTGAGAACCATGGGTCCATCGAATTGCCAAGCAGCCTTGGCCTCGTTGGGCTTGATACATCGGATATAGTGGACGTCGGTTGAGTTGATGGTCTGCATGAGTTCGATGAGAGACGATTTGAAAATACCACCGAGTGTTGGCTTGCGGTTGGTCGCCATCCTTCGGCCAGCCGACATGGCAGTACCTGGCTTGGACGAAGCGCTGGTAGCATTCTCCTTCTCTCGGATCGACGCAGCAACGTCCAAGACTTGGGTCAAGAACTTATTGCTTGCAGCCTTGAGGACCTCCATGTGCTCGTCCGGCACAGTATCTCTGTTCTTCTCGATGAAGCCATCAGATTCGTACGTGACATCGATGGCGTAATGGCAGACGGTGAAGGACGACTTGCCGAACCGGGGCTTCTTGTAGAATTTGTGCTTGTCTCCGGAGTAGTTGTGGTGTAGCTTAGTAACGAATTGCTCATCCGAACCCATGGGCAAGCGCGACTCTTCGTCTAGTAGAGACAAGATACCTAGCTTGCCTTCAATAAGATCGATACAAGGCTGGTTGTCGGCAAAGTCGATGAAAGTCCAGTCGATTTGTTCGCGCATGTACTCCTCCTGCTCCAGCTTGAAGACGTGCGCGTTGAACTCTTGTTGCAATTTTTCATTAGCGTAGTTGATACAGAACTGCTCGAAAGAGTTCTTTGCGAAGTGCTCGAAACCGTAGATATCGAGGACACCAATGAAGGTGTGGGCTTGCGCAATAACCTCTTCGGTGGCCAGACTCTCGTTTGTGCGCTCGACCAGCCAGTCGAACAAGCTCGAATAGATGAACTTGGCAACGGAGTCTCGGACCACGATAGCCTGCTGCTGCGTCAAGTTGGAGACAATCTTCTCTCCTCTGGTAATGAGTTGCTTCTTTACAATCCACTTGGCGAAAGTGTTGGCGTCAATTCCTAGCAGCGAACAAGCCTTGACGAGAGAAGGCTCGGCTGGGTCAAGATTTGAGTCTGTTCGAGTTGCTGTGATCTTGATGTCTCCCATGTGCAACAGCGCCGCGAGCAGACGCCAGATGCCGGCTTGGGTTTCTGGCGGCACACCGATCTTGGTCAAGGATTGTCTTGTGGCCTTGAACTCAGCCACGTCGTCCATACCCTCAATCACAGGCGCACTGCCTTGGTTGAGGTAGCTGAACTCCTCGACCGACTTCAGGGAGAGCTCTTCGCGCTCCTCATCCGACGCACCGGCTACCAGCTGGTAGAAGACGTGGTAATTCCGCTCCTTAAGCGGCTGAAACACCAGTCTCGACCGTTCCAGCAGATATGTCCTGATCTTCGCACCAATAATATCCGTCTGCTTGTTGAACATGATCTCGATGTATTTACCGAAACGCGAGGAGTTGTCGTTACGAGTGGTTTTGGCGTTACCGAAGGCTTCCATAATGGGGTTGGTAGCCAGAATCTGTTCTTCGGTCTCGCTCATCGAGTCGGACTTGCCTCTCCGCTTGCCTGGGTTGTCCGGGGACTCTCGTGTGGCAAAGTATCGCATGATGTATTTGGCGCTGACCGTCTTTCCGGCTCCGGACTCTCCAGAGACGACAATGGTCTGGTTCTTCTGGTCTCGCAACATGTCGCTGGTAAAGATTAGTCACTGCCATGACGGGTGGTTGGGAGATGGGCGCGGGGAACTCACGCGAAGGCTTCTTCAGCAATGGCAAACAAATGCGGAGCGCCATAGGATCTCTGCTTGCCAGCGTAGACCTGTACCATGCCGGGTACGTATAGGGAGTCGACTCGCGCAAAGGGATTTGTCGCGATCAGGACGATACCCGAGTATGTGTAGATCTCCTTCTGCAGGTAACGCAGCTTGATGGCCTGGAGCACTGCACGACCGTCAGTATGCCATGTCTTGTGTGTGGGGTCGGGCGACTGTACCAGCCGGCTCATTCAGATGTGACAGGTTCGTAAGGTCATCGCTGGCCTCGAGCATGGCCGGGTTCATCAGCGGAGGGAGATTGGGGTCATTGCCGGTCTGGATGGCCAGAATCGTCGTCTCGACGGATTTGGTCTGCGCAGCGAAGCATCGTCAGTTGCCGTGTCCTGCATCAATATCATGCCCGTGGGTGTGCGTACCTCGCCATTCTCCAGCGTGAACACCAGCTTCACTTTGTCTCCCGCGATCTGCTTGTCCGTCACCTCGGAGGCGACCCAGCCCTCGGTGGTATCGGGCTGCCATGCCCGGGTGCCGAGGTCGTAGATGTGAGCCATGGTGGGTGGTTGTGTATGGGTTGTCCCCCTCCAAATGGCGGTGCGGGTTCAGGGTCCAGAGGCGGCTCCCTGGTGGTGGGATATGCTCAGCTCGCTAAGTCGGTGCGGTCGCTGGCTGCGTGTGGGCGGTCGTGGACGTCGTCAGCGTGGGATGTCGCTGCAGTCACAGGGCTCGATGCATCCCTGGAGGAGAGAAGGGCAATCGTGTGGGCGAAGTTATGCGAACTGCTGCCCGCCGTGTTGTCGACTTTCTCTGGTCACGCTAATCGCCTCTCACCGCCAACATCCCGCCAACCCGCACAGACCACCTCCAGGGGGCCGAGCCAACCACCACCGCTCTGCCACCTGGAACCGCGCAGACAGGCGTCTCACCATATGCACCTCCTCACTTCTGCATCCCAAGTAGCCTCACCAGCTTGCATCCGATCTGCAGCCTCACTCGGCGCACCTGGAGCAGCCTGTGACGCTGTCCGGCCTTCCAACGTGCTGCGTACCACACCCACATGCGGGCCAGCATTCTTACTCGCACTGTCCCATTCCCCACCTGTCATCTAAAGCGACAGTCCTTCCCCAGAGTTTATGCAGGTAAACTCCCTGGACGTTTCGCCTCTCGGATCTCTTTCTTCGCGCATCCGTTCTTGCTGAACCCGGCCAACTGAAACATGCCGCCTCAGCATGATACGTGGGCGTCACGACTTCATTGTACTTCAAAGACCAGGAATTCGGGGCTTCAGTAATCATCGAATCGACTAACTGCAAAGGGGCTGCATGGCCATGGCTCGGTCATACCCACCATAGCGTGAGTGACTCCTTGGATATCTCCACACCTGGCTGTCGTAGTTCTCCACGAGCTCACGACTCGCTACCAGTCAAAGTGTCCTTGTGTAACCATCACGCTGGTAAATTTCCACCAAGTGACAAGATGAACATTGCCAAATACGTCCAATGATATCCCGTTGATCACAACTTACGCGCTCTTGAAGTGTTCGTAACGTCCTTGCCCAGATACATCATATTGTACACGAAGACACCTGGGCAAACACGTCACATGAACGATCACGTGCGATAGCGCTTATCGCCCACGCCACCTGAGCTGGCAGTCACGGCTGCCAACAACCACAGACAATTTCTTTCAGTCGTACCAGCACCTTGAATTACTCACTGCAGACTAGTTGCGACCCTTCGAGCGTGGGGACATGCTGTATTCCTTCAGGCTACGTTTTCATAGGTACAACACCAGCAAATGCGAGCTTCTTTGTCGCCTCACCATTCGTTCCACCCATTGCGAGCATCATGACAAAAGCGGTCGAACACACGGGGCAATTTCACCCGACAAAGAGTCAAGCGTGCGATCGATGCTTGTCCGTATGGCCCAGAGTACCGTACCAAGAAGAAGGCGCGGATATCTTTAGAATTGAAGAAAGCGCGGAGACCTTATTGACGTCAGCTTGTGAAGTATGCCAGGTACTTGGAACAGCGCTGCAGAAACATAAAGAGTTGAAGTCCGGTACGACAAGGCCCATGTTGCGTTGGGCACGGTGGCTAGGCCATTCAGGCAGGGCCGTCTTTCATTACCCTGACGGCACCAAGGAGGGGGATTATCGTATAACCGGAATGGTCAAGGTATGGTATCCGGAGCCTTCCATCGCTGATGATTGGAAGAGTGTGGAGACAGAGGATGGACGCATCGACTTTAATGCGATCAGGGGTTGGCTTGACGAGTGTTGCAAGTCGCACATTCGATGCAGGCTCAGTATTGAACAAGAACCTTACAATCTTAAAGTCATTGACTGCGCGGAAAGATCGGTCATCGCGGCGCCAGTAGGATGTCAGTATCTGGCTTTGTCGTACGTATGGGGCGGGGTGTTCTGCAACACAGACACGAGTGCTAGCCATCTGCCTCGCGAGCTGCCTCGTACTATTGAGGATAGCATGAAAGCTACACTACTTCTCGGATATAAGTATCTCTGGGTTGAGTAAGTTGTGTCCCTCTGATCCTGGACGGCAACTGAGCTAATATGTTATTGGATGTGCAGCGCTTTTGTAAGTACCCATATGATACATCAACTTTGCTAATCAAGAGGTCAGTGTATACAGCAAGATGATGCAGAAGACAAGCATCGTCAAATCCAACAAATGGATTCGATATACACCTCGGCAGAGCTCACTCTGATTGCAGCAGCAGGCGATGACTCCTCATACGGCCTACCGGGTGTAAGTAAGGAACGAAGAGTGAGGTATCGAGACGCTGCAGTTGGCGATATGTGCGTATCCTATGTTCCACCCACGGTCCATCGCATTGTAAATCGCTCTCGATGGTCCACACGGGGATGGACATTCCAAGAAGGCTACCTTTCACGAAGGCGGCTGTACTTCACTGAGAGTGCAGTCTTGTTCATTTGTAACCAGCTACAAGAGCACGAAGGCTTCCAGCGTTGCGCATCTGAGTCTGATGTGTTTATGCTCGAAGGCACATTGAATCCTCGAGCTCTAGGGGCCAGAAGCGATGGAGCTAGCGGGCACAACAAGGTTATGCGATTGATCGAACGTTACTCAGCTCGCGAACTCAGCTACGACTATGATGCTCTCAATGCAATACTGGGCGTTCTGAACTACCATCGCGCCAAGGATCAACCCAATGATACCATATGGGGCATACCGTACCGTTTAGCGCAGGATGAGCAGCGTATCATTTGTATCAGTTGGAGGCACGCTTCAACCGCCATCAGACGACCAGAATATCCCAGTTGGTCACCACTGGGCTGGAATGGATCCATCGAATTCGCAGCTGATCTTCACCAATTTGAATTATCCGAGAAGGATGCTAGTAGCATTTCTGATCATGTTCAGAATGGGATCGGAGACAGGCACTTCAGGGAGAATCCACGGTATCTACGGATCACCGTCAAACTCCACCGATTTCCTGTGGTCAGCATGATACGGGCAGGTGGAGTCGATCGGTGGGATACAGATTTTACTGAGTGGCCACGAGCATTTCTAGTATTGCCCATCGGCAGCGCTACGGAAGATGAGGCAGACATCAAACTTTACATGCACGTGTTATGGGACACAGAACCCCCTGACGACTATGACTGCACCCAAACAATATGCGCGATCATACACGACAAAGATCTCAGATCTTTGTCGATGATGGTACTCCGCGACCACGGAACTTATTACGAACGCATAGGGTTTGCCATGACTGAACTCTCGATCCATGACTACATGATCAAGATAGGAGAAGGGTTCGACGTTTTGGATTCTAGCACCAATGGTATCCAGACTTTGAGGGCTAAGGACATGCCGGGCTTCTTATGGAGTAGCTTGCAGGATGGCCATGAAGAGTATTTAGCCTGGATACGTGACTCGGAGCCGGTGACCATCACCCTGGGCTAAAGACGAGTTGAAAATCAAGTCCAGGCATCATAGCAACGACCTTTACCTGGAACGTATGGTAGTCTCAAAACTCCGTCAACGACAACTCATACGCTTCAAGCTAGCAAGCTGAACCTTTCAGTTCCTACACTGACTCGATTGGAATCACGCTGCTTACCAATGTCGGCTTCAGATTGAAATGAATTCGCAGCTACGACGTCAGCACGGCCTATCTACGAAAGCTTTGTCTAACCAAGAGCGATTCTTCTCATGGCAACACCCTATAGATCAAAACAAGCAAATCACAACTATTCTACCTACGGTAGAAGAGTTCATCGACGACATTCTCTAAATCGACTTCACCGACGCCAACTTCCTGCAGACTTTGTACATCAAACCAATAATAACACCAATTCAACCGCACATACCAATGGGCCGCCCCAAAAAGTGGCGGTACTGACAAAGTCCCCATGTCATCAACGTACTTGTCGAAGATGGTTAGGCAGAGAGGACTGCATCGAGCTCACAGGAAGAGACTAAGGAGTCAAGCACGGCTGTCCAGGATCGCAAAGAACGTGCCGAAATCGCCTGGGTAACCACACCACAGGCGAGAAGGAAGTGAATGCGGAGAAGTAGAAAGAGAAAGAATAGGGCATAAAAGCGTTATGCATAAGACCATGATATGGAGGCACGGAGTAAAGGATAATGAGGGTTAATGTGAACTAGCTTTGGGCGTGGCTTCATGGTGCGGGCGATGCACTGCGTGTGCGCTGTAGCTCACGGGGCTCACAGGACATTCATAGCAGACAATTCCACAAGGCGCTCCTTTCATCATTGCATCTCGTATCTCATTCATTCCGGCAGTAATAATAACCTAGTGTTGAACTCTACTTTTCTAGCCAATGTATGCACAACCCCAAATCATACGCCGTGCGAAAGCCTTCTACCCATACTTTTAAGGTCCCTAATATGCGGCAGCGAACCCAACATATCATCCCTCGTATCATTCTTGTGTTGTTCAACAAGGTCAGTCTCCTCCATCTGCTCCGCCGGCTCCATCCGCTCTTCTCCGCGACCGTGAAAGGGGCTGTCCGCCTAGTACAGGACCCTGGTACGGATACACGCTGCGTTATGTTAGCCATCTTCTCAAGCAAAGGGGTGAGGTGGTGTAGAAGTGTAGACGTACAAGAAAGCTCCTCCAAACTCGTGAACAAATCCCTAATCTCCCCCTCCTTAACCTCACTGATATCCGCCATGAGATACGCAACCTCGCCTCTCGAATCCGACATCTGCTTCTCGATATTGTGGTGAAGCAAGATACCGTTGACCTGTCTCAGCACACCAGGCACGTTTTTATGGATGTAAATAACACGCATGCAATCGGGCTGATCGAGCGTCAAGCTACGCAGATTGACTTCAGGCAGGTTGACGGCGCCGAGCGTGGTGCCCTCGTTGACGTAGCGGACAAGTGCTGTGCTGACTTCGACGCCGATGGCGGATTGCGCTTCTTCTGTGCTGCCGCCGATGTGAGGGGTTAGGATGATGTTCTTTAGGCCGACGAGGTCCTTGGTCCACGTGTTCAGGTCGGAGCTGAAGTAGTCGCCGTTGCCGGCGGGTTCGTTGGGGAAGACGTCGATGGCGGCGCCGGCGAGTTTGCCAGAGCGGCTGGCTTCGATCATGGCGGGGATGTCGACGACGGTGCCGCGCGCGTTGTTGATGAGGTAGCTGCCGTCCTTCATCTTTGCGAATTGCTCGGCGCCGATCAGGTTCTTGGTTTCAGAGGTCGCGGGGACGTGGAGGGAGACGAAGTCGGCTTGGGCGAGGAGGTCGTCCAGAGACGCGACTTGTCGCGCGGTTCCCAGACCCATGGTGGTCAGGACGTCGTAGTAGATTACGCTCATGCCCATGGATTCGGCCAGCACACTCAGCTGGCTACCAATGTGTCCGTATCCGACTATGCCCAGCGTCTTGCCGCGGATCTCCCAGCAGCCCTTGCTGACCTTGTTCCAGGTGCCATTGTGTAGTTCCATGGAGCGGTCGGCGAGCTGGCGGGCGAGGGCGATGATCTCCGAGATGACGAGTTCGGCGACGGAGCGGGAATTGCTGAAGGGCGAGTTGAAGACGGCGATACCCTGGCTGGCGGCGGTCTGGAGGTCGACCTGGTTCGTTCCGATGCAGAAGCAGCCGATGACGATCAGGTTCTTTGCCTCCTCCAGCACCTTCTTGGTGAGCTTCGTCTTTGAGCGAATGCCAATGACGTGCACATCGCGGATCTTCTCAATCAGCTGGTCTTCTGCCAGACTGGCCTTGATTGCCTCGACCTGGTAGCCCTGGCCGCGCAGGATATCGACACCGGCCTCGTTGACATTCTCGAGCAGCAGGACCTTGATGTCCTTGGTATCGAACGGTTTCAGTTGCTTGGCGAGTTGTTGCGCGTGCGCGCTGTTGTTGGCCTGATTGCTGAAGCTGCCAGTGGGCGGTTGGCGGAATGTGGAGGGCGGGCTGTGGAAGGAGAGGTTTGGGCTGGTGCTGAGGTTGAGGCTGTTGGACACTTGGCGTGCGAGTTGGCTGATGCCGCTGCCGGCAATGTCCTGTGCGGGAGTCATGGTGGGTGCGCGGAGGTTGTTGCGGAGGTGGCTCGGAGGAGGGATGCGACAACTCAATCTGGCTGTCTGATCCGGACGATGCTGGAGGAATCTAGACTATTAATACGCAGTGACTCTTGACTGCAGCTACCAAACTGCAAAATGCTCAACGAATCACAGGGTAATCGCAAGGCAGGTTTTAGGATGCTGCGGCAAAGTATGACTGGCGGCTGCAATAGACAGCAACAACACACGCACAGGAGATGCTCCCCACTTTTTGCGAGTACTTGATGACTGGTTGCGTCTAATTTTGCCTACAGTGACACCTACAATTGACTCAATCGATGTCGTCTGACGCGACGCCTCTCAAAAATTTCTCATAACGCCGATGATGCCATCCCGCTCTGGCCCTGGACCCCACCAAGCATACCTAGCTTACCAGCCTCCGCTTTCGGAAGTCTAACGTGCTGGCCGTAACAAAGTAATCAGCAGCGGCCGATTCACCATCACACATGCATAATCAAGAGTTGTACGACATGCAAATGCCGTTGTATTCATTATCTATTGGCTTGAGTGCACCTAAGCTGCTCAACCCTCCCAAAAATGTATTCTTCGTCACCCCGAGCAGAACTCACCCGAGGCGCTTTCTAAGTGTAGTCACCATCTACAACTTCTGCTCGTTCATGGGCCACTGGTATCCTAGAATCGAGTTAGTCTTTGGGTTCAATGTCCTGCAGAGGTGAGGTCCTACCTGCTGCGTCGCTGAACTTGTATCCGTAAGAAGAAGTGAAGTCATCCAATACGGCAGGGCCGCGGGAGCCTGATAATAGTTAGCCGGTATTCGCATGTGTTCTCGGCCTACTACGAACCATATGGGTACTCCATAGGAATGATCTCCTTGTTGTCGTCAAGGTAGTGGAGAAGAGGTGTGAAGATTCTCCAGCTAGCGTCGAGCTCGTCGTCACGAACGAAGTTGGAATGGTCGCCCTTCAGCGCATCGAGAATGAGCGACTCGTATGCCTCGGGGATCTTCAGGTCGGAGAATCGCCGTCTGTAGGTAAGGTCGAGTTCTGTGACGACAGTCTGCATGCTGAGACCGGGCAGCTTGGAGTTCATCTTAATGTAAACACTCTCGTTGGGCTGCACACGGATCACGAGCTCGTTTCGCGGGATATCCTTGAAGATGCCAGAGGTGACATCCTTGAACTGGATGCGGACCTCCGTCTTCTGCTCGTTCAGGGCCTTTCCTGCCTTCAGGATGAAGGGCACGCCGTCCCATCGCTCGTTCTTGATGTAGGCGACCATGGACGCGAAAGTGGGGCAGCGCGAGTCCTTGGGGACTGTGTCGTCCTCCTTGTAGCCTGGCTTTTGACCGTCCAGTGACTTTCCGTACTGTCCGATTATAACGTTCTTGGGCTCGATCGAGGCCATACCACGGAGGACGCGGACCTTTTCGTCGCGGATGTCTTCGGCGGAGAAGGAGATGGGGCGCTCCATAGCGAGGAGGGTAAGAACTTGGAGCAAATCTGCAATCGTCAGTCAATCCTCATTTCAACCATCAGTCTTCGCTTACGGTTCTGCATAACATCACGGATGATGCCAAACTCGTCAAAGTAACCTCCACGGCCTTCGGTTCCGAAAGGCTCCTTGAAGGTGATCTGAACGTTGTCGATGTGGTTCCTGTTCCAGGTTGCGCCGAAGAACTCGTTACCGAATCGGAGAATGAGGATGTTCTTGACCATCTCCTTACCCAGGTAGTGGTCAATTCGGTAAAGCTCATCTTCAGTCCAGTCAGGAGCCAATGCCTTCTGCAGCTCTCTTGAACTTGGGAGGTCCTTGCCGAATGGCTTCTCGACCTGTGCGACAGCGGTTAGCTGCGTGTGTCCGGAGGGTTGCACAAGAGCGACTTACGATGACGCGAGAAATGCCGTTCTTGGGGTAGCAGTTGCGCTTCAGGTGCTGAGAGACTGTGATGAAGACGCTAGGAGGGAGAGCCATGTAGAATATCCTGTTGTTCTCCTTGCGGCCCTTTTCGATCTCCTGCATGTGCTTCTCAAGTCCGACGAAGGATTCGTCCTGGTCGTACTGGCCAGAGACGTACGAGCAGAACTCGCAGAATTCGTCCAACTGCTTCTCCAGTTCTTTTGTGGGGGTCTTGATGTACGACTTGACGCGCTTGAGGTACTCCTCGCGGTCCATCTTTGTGCGTGCATATCCGACGATGTGGATGTTCTTTGGGAGGAAATTGTTTCGGTGCTGTGCTGGTGGTCAGAGAATGCGCATGTCGATCTGTATCGTGCAACCTACGAGGCCGAAGAGGGCTGGGAACTGGTATGATGTTAGTCTGATGTTTGCTCGCATGCTTGCTTCTTTACGTACGGTCTTTTTCTTCGCTAGGTCACCGGAGGCGCCCAAAACAACGATGATGGTGTTGTCCTTGAGCTCCATGTTTCTATCGCGAGATCTGGTTAGCTGTGGTGTTCAAAATGCTAAAGGCCTTGATCGGTTTCTCGCATCGACCAACCCCTCCGCCGAGGAGCGCGAGGCGCTTGAGCAGGAAACAACGGCCGGATAAATTGATGACATATTCAAACGGCTCGTAAAAGGCTGTATAAGATCGATCAGCGACGGTGAGGGCGACCTACCCGGCATTGACCTCCTCATGCTTGGGCTGGATAACTGTGTCCGCCATTGTGTTGATGTGTGATGTAAACGCTTTGGGGGAGGAGCGGGCGCAAGGTTACAGCTCAATTAAGGGCTGCAGTGGGTGAGGGCAATAGGGTAACGCAAGAGATCTCGAAGTAAGGGCGGAAGCTACGGATAGGACGTGGATGTGTGAGGAAAAGTCCTATGTAGTGGGGTTATCGGAGCTGCTCTAGCGGTTTCGCGTGGTGGTGACGTTGGTTAGCTTTAATTTGCCGCTCGAACGCCGGTGATAGGGTCTCAGACAGGAATGCTTCACAGAAACACACGGCGCGGACTGACGTCTTTAAAAAGGCATCGATAAACAACTAGGTCATTCCTCAAGCATCACTAAGCGGCCGCACGTCTTGCAAAGCTTCTCCGGCACCAGTCAAAACCCTTGAAGCCCGCCGGAGGAGACCTTGCTAAAGCCGTACCTAGGGATTCGCGGACAACCCCACCATCGCCATGCATTGCGCGTGGAACGGCTTCGTCCACGCTCGGCTGGGAAGGGATAGACTTTGAGGCTCTTAAACTTTGTTTCTCATTCTATAAGTGTGTCCCAAGACTGCGGTCGCGTCTCACAACCGTCACAGCGCGCGAGGCACGCCCAGCTCGTGGACGGCTACCCCGCTGCGAGGTTGCCCGAGTCCGGACGATGTGTAAATTCTATTAGAGTGTACACAAGCATTGGCCGTCTCAGTGTCGCGGGCTGGTACTTGGGTCTGTCAAATCCTCCGGCCCCTCTTTGAGTATACCGAGCGGCCAGCACTGGTAAGCTAGCAGCCTGGTGGGGCGCGTCGCAATGGAAGACTTGCAGCCATGTTGGCGTGCTGGCTTCCCAACAATGGACTGTACGTGACGTGTGAGCGCGGGAGACGTGATGGCGACGTGAGAATTTTGCCGTTGGCTATTTGGGTTCTCCCAGGCCGTGACATGATGAGTGAACCACACCTGGCCTGGCCGGACCGATGACGCATGGTCCTCAGGGCGACGTGCGACACGCGAAGGCTGGTCAGTCAGACGATGGAACATGCCCAGACGGATTGCTAGACTGATAGTGAACCGCCATGCTTACACATCCGCTGCAAGAGAAAGCCCGAACGAGCAAGAGGGGGCTGGGACGAGCATAAGCGTTGCCGCGGAACGTCGGGAGGAGTTGTGCCTTCACCACGACCCTACATACTGTGGCCATGTTGAAGACGTGAATTCGAGCGCATTTCGTCCAAAGGTATTGCCAGTCGTCTGACTGCTTCTACTGTCAAAGAATGGTGATGATGCCAGTGAGGAAGTGCAGACACATCCATATTCCGACCTGCGTGCAACGCAGCGTCTTTGCTATCAAAACCTCAATGTGCATCCATGACACCCAATTGATACTCGGTAGACTCATTCATCCCAAACCCCATATTCCAAGATTGTAGTGTTGGTGTTCTTCGCGACTGCCTGCGGCGAGGCAACGGCAGCGTTACGCCACACAAGCAGTGGCTGGTGTGGCGCTAGTAAGCGAGAACGCCCCACTGGACATGAAGCAATTCGTCTTTCTCTTTGGCAACGACGACTTCTCTGTACTAACGACAGCATCAACCCCGACCCAGACGTCCCCTTCACCCCCCCGAGGCCGCCCAAAAAATTCGCCATGTCTGCCGACAACAAGTCCCACCGCCTTTACGTCAAGGGCAAGCACATCAGCTACCAGCGCGGCAAGGTTTGTGCGCACCGAATTCGCGTATTGACGCTCCCCCTTCTGACCATGACCGCAGAGGAACACCAACCCCGGAACCTCTCTGCTCAAGCTTGAGGGCGTCGACGATGTCAAGGCAGCTCAGTGGTGTACGTCTCCGCGCTCCCGCGTGTCCCCCCGACGCTCGAATTTTGATAGCTAACGTACCGACGACAGACGCTGGCAAGAGGGTAGCCTACGTCTACCGCGCACAACGGGCGATCCAAGGCTCCAAGATCCGTGTCATCTGGGTACGAATTCCCATCCCACCGCCCGTAATCCACCAAAAAAGACAAAAAAGCTAACCCAAACAACAGGGCAAGGTCACCCGCCCCCACGGCAACTCCGGCGTCGTCCGCGCCAAGTTCAAGAACAACCTGCCTCCCAAGTCCTTCGGTGCCTCCGTCCGCGTCATGCTGTACCCTTCTTCGATATAAGCTTCTCCGACACACGCATTTTTTGGCGAGAACGGGAATGAAAGCGGTCGAAAAATAAGGCAATGGTAGTTGATGGATCACCTCAGGCGCAATATTATACCGGGCACGGAAGTCAGATTCGAGAACAATTCAGTTATCTTTGGGGAGACACACATGCACAGTCTTTCCCATACACAACGGCAACTTGTTCGGGCTGGGTGCGACGGTGTGAATGTTGATGTCCTGAAAGTCCATATAACAATGGCACTTTTCAATCAAGATTCCTGACAAGATCAATGATACATGTTCAAAGTCATTGGGTGCATTGGCGTGATGTCGAGATGGGGTTGTTGCGACAGCTCGGAACGTACAACGATGTGCTGCTAACTGTGTAGACTATCTTCCGTAACGTTGCTACAAGCACTACCCACCCATCGCGCGATCGCTATACCATTCGTCAACGACACCCTTGGTCGCATGACTCCAGACGACGACAAATACTACAAAACCGCACAAGGCCTATCGATATCTGACTAGTCAGGGTCTACAGGATCGAGCTCTCGAACACCACCTATTCTGGCATGTCATGAGCACGCGACACGTCACGATAGCATAAGAAAAAAGCTTGGAGTTTATCGTATTGCACTACACCCTGGGTATCTACCACCATTCCTTCGTAACTTCATAAGGCCAATTGACATGTAGCGAGTGACCGCTCGAACACATGATGCTAACTATGACCTCTATATCCTACATGTAATCGCTATCCTCTTGCCGTGAACTTGTGTACCCATGTCCTCCCTCTGCTGTCCAGTTGTCACTCTATCGTTTCCATGGTGGTGGGTAGAACGACGAGTAGGGACTCCGACCATCCCACCCTACTGGCGGCTGGCTCCATGGATCATCGCCCTGATCGGGATGCTGTGCTACGCTGCTGGACTGACCTCCTGGTTGGGTGTCTGGCAGTCCATGCAGAACGGCCGACTCTCCCGGTCGTGCGTCTTGTAGAGCGTTGTACTGACTGGAGTTATCTCGTCCTGGTTGCGTGGCTGGCAGATCCTCGTCTTGAATGACGTGAACTCCTGGTCCCGTCGCTGGCGGCTCATCCTGACTAGAAGGCTCTCCCGGTTGCGTGCCTGGTGAATCACCCTGACTAAGCCGCTCTCCTGGTTGAATGTCTTTCAGATCTCCATCTTCTTCCTCACTGTCCTTGCACTCTCCCGTCATCCTCCAATTCGGACCAGAAACGTTAGATGCAAACGAATCATCAACACGCTGTGGCTGGGCTGACGGTGGCGGCGATTGCTCAGAACCCATCACACCCATTGCCGGTGGCGGAGGAACCGACTGAGCAGGATCAACCCTGAAACTCACGTTGGCGAGATCCGAAATGGAAATATCGTTCCGACGATGACCCCCAGACTCGGCACGGAGGGTAGCCAGGAAAGCTGGTCGAGCGAAAGGAGGACTGCTCTGTTTGGGCGCCGATTGGAACACGGGAAAGGACTGCGACACTGCCTGTGCATTACTCATACCTCGCATTGACGCCATCGCGTTCAAGCCGGCTGCAAACGCGCTCTTATCTTTGAGCTTGGGTGCCGGCGAGTCGATCTGTTTCACCTTGTTACTAGCAATCAGCGTCGCTCCACCACCATCTTCATCATCTGACTCGTCTCCTCCGTTATCCGGTCCATCATCCTGCTCACGGAAGGTGTGGTGGAAATTGAGACCGAAGATACCGGAATCTCGAGGCGCATCGTCTTCCTCCATGTGCTTCAGCCACTCCTCTGCTTGCTTGTAGTCGTCGTCCAGGTCGGCTTCGTCGTTGGATACGACAGTGAATGTTCCTTGTTCAATTGCTGAGATAGCAGGCGGGCTGGAAAGGACGTTGGTGTTTACTCCGTTGTTTCGTGTGAAGAACGACGTGTCTGGCACGTGTGAGATTTGAGGGAGCGGTTCATTAGATGAAAATTGGCGTTCCAAATTGGCAATGGTTTTGTCCAGATCACAGTCCGTCAACGAGATTGTAGGCCGGGGCTCCTCCGCTGATGGTGCATTGGGCTGATGGGAGTCTTGGCTACTGGGAAGAAGATGTGAACGCTTCGCGGCCTGCATGTTTGTGTCTGACACTTCGTTGTCTGCATCGCGTTTACCTAGAGGTCGAGCCCTAGCACGAGCACGCTTGCGAGTCTCCAGCGTCTGAGAGAGGCGAGCACGATCAACATGCGGCGACAAAACCTGAAGCGACTTCATCGACTGCGATGTCGACTTTTTCGACTGACCCTTCGCAGGCAGAATGGGTCGCTTGTCCACTTCCATTGCCTCATCGATTTCCTTTCCAGTTTTGAAGTTTGACCAGTGACCAGAGCGCTCATAGAATTCACTACCTTGTGGCATCGTAGGCAACATCTTCATACCACCAAAGTAAGTAGATAGAAACGCCCCGGCACTCTCGTAGTCGTGGGCAATCTCGGGTGCATGGAAGTTGAATTGGGCGCCCTTGCGAGTGACAGATGCCCAGGGAAGAAGGCCAGTGTGAGCAAGGACGACGCGCTGTATAACCCGGCTGAAGTCTGCTAAATCATATGGGGGGAAGTCTTGCGTGTGATTATAGGCCTCGGCTATCAGTCCTAGTTGCTTTGCAAAGTCCGACAACAAGGACAGGGTGGTGTAATGACCCTCTAGCTTGGGCTCTCCGCGTACCTCTACCCAGTCATGACAATCTGTGTCGCCCTCATTGATGCAGGCGACAAGGCGGCCAGGAGTTGCCAGGCGATGTAGTTGGGTCAGATTGAACATTCGTGAAGGCCGGTGATACCAGATCTTGTGCACCTCTTCGATGTGTGTAGTAGGCTGGGTCTTGATCTCACTGGTCAAACGCGTGAATGTGGCGTGTAGGACCTCCGGCATGGTACCTAGACCCGCAAGAGCACCTCGAAGCTTCTTGATATCTGCAAAGACAATCACTCCGTGCTGGGGTGCGACGAGGCGCTCGTATTCCTCAACAATCGCGTGACGCCACTCTGGGTAGGCTTCGCAACAGCTCGCTAGCCAGTGCAGGAAGCAACGCTCTTCGAAGCCACCCTCGACCTGGGTCAATGGCACTGTTCGCTTGACTGCGAAGGTCTGCCAGGGTTCTTCCACCTCGCCGGCAAGTTGTTGGATCTTGGTGCACACATCCCGCGGCGGCAGGTCCCATTGATTGTGGTAGAGTTTCGTAGCCAGGCCGTCTAGGTATGGATGCCCCAGAGTCAATATCATATGCTGCTCTTCGCCGATCTTTGGAAATGGATGCAGGAGCGACCAGTCATGCTCCATCTCTTTGATCATATCAGAGCGGCATAGCCCCACCTCACGGCGGGCTGCATTGTGGGTCTGAGCATTTCGAGCAGAATGCCAGGCGTCTTGCTTCTCTTGCGCCAAGTCGAGCATCTTCTTGCCCTTTTCAGACTCTCGCGACTCGCCTTTCGGTCCGAAGAAGTCGGCGACGACGCGCTCCATGAGAGCGGATTCTTGGCGAGCAACCTCGGTCTTCTTCGCCATGAAGGCTTCGCCGAAGGCATCTTTCGGTGGTGCCTTCCGCAGTTGCCAGATATCGCAGCAGCTCTCGACAATCTCCATCGCGGTGCGACCGTCCTCGATCATCTTCTCCAGAGGTTCAGGCATGCCAGCAGGGAACGACGTTGCCCTCGTATAGTCGACTAAGAGCACAGCTTCAGGCTTGTAGTCCCCTAGGCGAAGCAAGACACCCTCTTTGGTAACGTTTCCGTGAACGATCTTGTGGAAATGCAGGAAGGCGAGGGCTGAGAACAGTCGTCGCAGGAGCTTCGAGGCGATTGTGAAGCCCACGCGCGGATGTTGCTTCTTGAAATCCTCTTCGAAAGCCGCGTATGTCTTGAAGCCCTCATGCGTCTCGGTAATAACAGCGGGGATGTGGTTGATGTCGAGTGACTGCAAGTAACGAACGACAGATACATCGGCTTTAGCCTTGCCGAACTTGAGAAACTCAGCATCCCGAAGTTCGCGGCGGTTTCCCGCACGGCGGAAGAATTTCGCTGTCTCGATCTTGCTTGTGAAGCGCTCGAGAACTCGGCAGGTGTTCGCGGAGACTTGTTCAGAGAGCGGCAGATAGCGATTTCGCGCCCAAGCTTCGGGACGACGAGTGACGTCCTGTAGGTGGGGATGCAGCTCTGACGGCAAGAATGCTGTTTCCATCGCGTAGAGTTCTCGTATTGCTTTTAACATGAAGATGTCGACTCGCAAGCCGTTGACGAAGATGTGGTTGACTAAGTTCTGCCGCAGATAGATCGCTTGCGGAAACTGGTTTTGTGCATGCGGATCGCTGAATTGGATGGGCGCACCGTTCACCTCCGTGATAGTCTCAGAAGCGGACTGCAATCGCCAGCTGCCGTTCTTCCAAACCGGTACGATTCCGAACAGAAGCAGGTCGGCCCCATCGTCAGGGAGGTACACATCGCAAGCCGGAGGCTTCGGGCTCTCGAGGTTGGACAGGCCTATGGTGTAGCAGGGTTGACCTTGGACGAGATGAAGAAAGACATGGCAGCCGTCTAAGGACCACTCGCCGCCGGCTCGTGGAGACCTCAAACGCGACTTCCTATAGGCTGTGTTGTGATTTGCATGGAAAGCTTTGGGGTGGTGAACTGTGACGATTCCGACGACGCTATCTGGAGAGAGCCCGTCCGGGATAGGAGGATGGCGCGCGTCAATAGGCTCGTCTTCTTGCATATCTGACATGTTCGCAATTGGTGTATCTAGCCAGAAAGGGCGCCAGGTGTGTGTGGCGGGGGACGGTTGGAGCACGGCTTATAAGGCACAGTGGTTGTCGTGTACGGTGTAGTGAAGCGCCAGAACTGAGTGCTGTAGCTCGTCGAGAGTCCGTTCAGTATTGCCCCTGTGTGCGGGGTCAGTACGAACGGCTACGCCCTCGGGGGAGTCTTCTGGTCACCAGATAAAGCCTGTGTCAGGTTTGTTCGACTATACCACTCTGTGCATGCACCAGCGACAGTGACTCACGTCGAGAGTCCGCGGGATATTGCCTAAGTGAGCGGGGTCGGCACGACAACTCAACCCTCGAGTGAGCCTGCTGATCAACAGGCAGGCGTAGGTCGGACTTGTTATCCTATACCACTCTGTACGTGCACCGGCGACAGTGACCCTTACCGACAGCGGATCGATCATGAGGTCTATCCCCTCAATGGCCGCGAACGGCCCTGAGCCATGACCAAGTATCTGAGAGCCCAGAACAACGACGTAATTCACCTCTGGAACTTAGTCCCAGCTGCAGTGAAATGGTCAAACCAGTCTCTCCTTTCCGGGAAGCCGTACAGGCCTAGCAGACTGGGTTTGCCTGGCTGGGCTTTGTTGTTGATTGTGATGATGTATCTAGTGATCAGTCAGCTCAGCAACGTCATGGGTAGACACCAGACTTACACGACTGAGCCCCTTGCTATCTGGTCGAGCATGGTAGCCTTCTGAAACTGGTATGCGTCTGTGGGAAGGGACAGATCCATGTCGGCGACCGCGATAGGTGGGTCCGTTATGAGAACCTCATCCCCTTTGCTCTTCTTAGCTTTACCCCATATGAAGTAGTTGTCGAGCAACATGGCGTGTACTGGAACCCAAGGTCCCTGGCTCTTGAACTTCATTGCCATACCGCCTTGGTGAATAACGCGACGGGCCGGCTCATGCAGGCGTAGTTGCGCAAACGTTAGTGCATCTGTGCGGATACGCCTCTGGAGATTCTGTACATCTTCACGAGCCTGAGCTTCATCTAGTAAGGTTGAGATGGATGTTTTCAGCCAAGTGACGGCCTGTAGAGCACGTCGTAAACGCATAGCCTCCTGGTTTGCTGTCGGGTCATTGAGGGAGTCCGCGATGCTGACAAGCCTCTGCAGACTGTCGATATAACTCTGCATCTGTACCTGAGGAAGCTCCAAATAATCTTGCCAGCTCTTGCCAAAATAAGCGATACTCAGACCAAGTGTGTTGACAAAAGGTGTGAATTTCGGGTCCAAGTTCTGTGTCGTTCGTAGTGAGGAAGCCGCATGCGGCATCTTGCGACAGTATTCTCGATACAATTGTTGACTCTTATCTACCCAAATATCAATCATGTATGGATTGCAGAGGGCGTTAGTACTGCCAGCGAGATCACGGTCCATCGCCTGGAGCAGATACTGCTGATGAAGTGTCGCAAGTTGCTCGCCGATAAGGATGGCATCCATATGCTTCTCAAGGACTGGCCATTGCTTTACGATGTTATCGTAGAACATTCGCTTCAGTCTCATTATGCGGTCAATAAACTTCCTCTCGGCTTCGGCCAGCGACATCCAGATACTGTGCATTTCGACATTGTACAGGGGCAACGATGCCCCAGCTGCTGCAACTTCGTCCATACCACGCGCGGCGTTACCTTGAGCGTTGTAAGATGGCTTATGCATGAAGGGCAGGGGCTTTCGCGAAGGTATGCCGGTCGAATTAGGACTTAACGGTGGAGTTTCGTACACGGTGTAAGACGATCCCGTGGACGCTTTTGATAAAATCGATGGTGCGATGGAGGAAAACATGCTATCATCAGAAGATACTGAGCGCATTTGGGGCGTTGCGACATGCTGCTCACTTGGGCGGCGAGGAGGCAACGGAGGCGCAGCTTCTGGAACTCCCGTTCCGCTGTCTCCACTAAACGATCGCAGTGGCGCCGGAGTCAATGAGCCATAAGGATCATTCGGTAGCGAAGAGGGGCTCTTAGGCCCTGTGTGGTTGGGAGTCAAGCAAAGTGTCGTGGACGAGGTTTGCGGCATAAAGGAGAGTATGTCGCGCTCAAGGGTATCGAACAAATCTGCGTGTTCATTTGTCGTTGTGGCCTGAGGGGATAGTTCTCTTTCTGTTTCCGACTTCAGTACACTGGGAGGCGTCGTCTCGAGAGCAATCGAACTGTCTTCTGGTACAACAGTACCTGTTTCCTCAGACGCATCGATCTCATGGCGTGAAGTAGACATAGCTATTGCCATAGCCCTACGATACGCTTTCGAGTTGACGACCTCATCATCGAAAGTAAACTCCGTAGCTTTCGCAATGGACTCTACATCGGCCTCGTTGTCACTGAGACCTTTCCGATCGAACAACGACTCCGGTACCTTCAGTCTCGGGTGCGACTGCCGTAGAGTCCTCGACCGCTTTACAACCTGATCGAGTGTCACACTATTATCCTCAACCAGCTTCTTGATATCCGCAATTGACTCCATCTGCAATCCTTGTATCAGCAAACTGAGCGCTGACTGCTGGCCACGGATCTGGGTGAGCAGCTCTTTGAAGGTCTCTTCCTTGAACACAAACTTCGCTTTGTCTTTGAACTTCAGGTTGTCGTTCTCCGCCTTCACTCTCAAGTCCCGTACCTCCTCTTCTAGGCACCCGTATACAACTCGACACCCCGTAAGCGCACGATCGAAGGTCTCGAGCAGCTGGGGCTTCTCCCGTAGCGCGTCATGTTGTAGGAGGCTTTGGACTTGGGACAATGACGCTGCAATGACCATGGACTCGGAGTATATCGCGGTAATGAGAACCGAGGCATCTTTGTACTTGAGGCGCAAGTCGTAAAGTTCTTTTGCAGACTGGATGCTTTGGGGCAGAGCGACGAGCTATGGTGGTAGTAGGTGCATTAGCTTGGTACCATAAACCTGGGAAGTTTCTCGGAGCCTGTTGACGCGCTTAGAAATGGCAGGAACATACAGCACCGATTATACCAGACATGTCCACGCGTGTCTAATGACACCAGGGTAAACAATCAACGCGCGCGAAAGAGAAGACGCAGCATTCCAAGCGATCGCAAATGGTGGGGGTCGAAAGAAGCGTGCTTCAGCTCAGAGCTCAGCTTAGGCATCCATGTTCGCGCCTGCCCAGAATACGGGGGCCCTCTGTGCACAGATCCCCCGCGGCCAGGACATCAATACGTCACGGCTACATTACAGTGTCTACTAGGTAGGCATTGGACTCAGGTCATGCGTTCAGGCAGAGCGCACATGATCACGCCGCCAGATTTTAGAGAAAGTCGGATTACTGACTTGCTGGCTCTTGCGTGTCTCCCGCTGAGCTCGATCATCCCAATTGTATAATACAAGGCAGCGGAGTCAACATAACACACGGCGCCAGCGAATGCCTGTCTACCAAAGGCGCGTTGAGAAGTAACGAAAAATTACCATCCCACCATCAGAATACCCATCAATCATGCTTTCCCTTTCCCATTTCGATCAAAATCCAGGGGTATGTCCAGCTAAAAATGCCAATAGTTCATGCGAAACGGAGGCTCAGAAATGCGAGGAGAAGTCGTAGTTGGTGGCTCTGCAGGATACTACCTTGCAAATACCTTCACTATGCCGTCGCCACCTGCTGAGACGACAAGGCGACCGTCCTGACTCCAAACTACGCTGCACACACCTTCGCCACGCATGATACGATGCGCGGTGATCTCCTGTGTGCAGATGCGCTTGTCAAGGGACCAAAAACGAATGGAAGCGTCGTGGCCAGCGGAGACGGCTTCCCGGCCGTCTTTGCTGAGCGACAACGAAGAAATAGCTGCAGGGTGTGCAAGCATACTGTATGTACATTGTCCTGTTCTTGATTAGCGAGGATGTATTTCTTGATATTGCAAAACGTACCTGAGTTGGCATCGAAGAACCGGATGAGATGGTCTTCGTGCCCACTGATTACAACCCCTTCGAGACCGCCATTGGCAGATCCCGTCGGGCCGTGTATACCTTCCTCGTCAGGACCACCGCGACCCGCCTCTTGTGACGAGCCTTCAAGGTATTGGGAACTTGTCACGACTGATGTAATACCAGTCGCTGGAGTGCCGTCATATGACTCATTGCTAGCCATACCAATCAATTCCTCACCGGTCCTCGTGTCGTAAACCAATATAGATGCGTCGGAGAACGAGACAACAAAGTTCTCTCCAGTGGGTGACAGCGGGCTGATACAAGTAGGTGAAGGATGCGTGTCGCGCTCGATAGTATGTATCAACGTGTGATGGAATGGTGTCGTAGTAGCAATGCTGGGCTGCGGCGACGATGGGTGATGCGAGCCAGATGTGACGGAATGTCTTCGGCTACCACCAACACCACGTCGAGATCCCGTCTGCGGTGAGACCAGCTGAGGCGGTGCACTTACAGCCCAGATCTTGATAGTGCCGTCAGCAGACCCAGAAGCAAGTATGACGCGGTCCGGTCCTCCGTACTTGCTACTGTCCGCGCCGAAGAGATTAGCACAGTTGGTCGGAAGAACGCATACAGTCCAGACAGCATCTGTGTGTCCTTCCAGGGTGGCCTTGGGATCAACCCGGCCTCGTTCCCATACACGGATCGTAGCGTCTTGACCACCAGAGAATATCCAGCCATCGCCAGAGACTCTTCCGCCCGTAGCGAAATGAGCAGAAGCGGGGCAGGCTGCCAATGATGTCACAGTGCCTTCATGTCCTCGATGTGACCAGAACGGCTGGATGTCGAGATCATTGTTCATGCTGTGCTGGTTTGCGTAACTTGCGGGAATCATCCATCTCTTGATCATGCCATCGTCTCCTGCGGTACAGATCTCGGGTTCACTGGGACTGCCACCCCCGGTGAAAATAACTGACCGCACGACATCAAGGTGACCACGGAGTGCGAATCGAACTTTGAAACTTTGCGGGTCGTTCTTTGCTGCTGACTGAGCTACGGCTTGCTGTGCTTTCTGGTCGTTGCTCAATCGCCTAACATGGTCTTTGCTGGCCCTCTTGACTGGTCGTGGTGGTGATTTTGCTGGGATGCTATCCGCTGATGGAAACTCCTCGGTGTCTGGCCGCCTTGGTGGGCCATCCTGAGCTGTCTCCGATGCAGGGTCGAAGATCCAATCATCTGTATCCTTGTCTTGGTTGGCAGCCTGGCTTGCATCCGAGGCGTCATCTCCACGTATCGGTATTTGACGGCCTTCGTTGTCGAAAGCATGAGTGACCTTTTCAACCTGCTCTTCGGGCACCGAGGAGAAGTGCTGCTGGTTCTGGACCTGGCGTTGATGTCCAGCGAGAAGCTCTTGAGCCATGGCAGCGTTGGACGGAAGCGGTTGTTGCTGTGAAGGCTCTCGTGCCATCTGCGGTGCGTGGTGGATCTGATGCTGGTTGGCCAAGCTCTGTAGTTCGGACGGGACTGGTACGTTGGGAGGCTGGTGGGTAGGCATCGATGTGCCTGGCATGGTTGGAAGTTGCGACTGCAGCCTCTGGCGATGTTGCTGGAGGTAGATATCTTCCATCGAGGCCTCGCCATGGTTCATGTAGCCGTTGCCGTTTGCGAGCGGCTGCATGTTCTGCTGTTGTTGCGGGGCTTGCGGGGGTGGTGTAAGGAGGTACGTGATCTCTTCGACGCATTTCGTGAGGTAGAGCTTCGACTTCTCTCGTAGATTCTCGCGGTCGGCCTCTGCACGGTCGAGGAACTCCGAGTCAACGTCGAGGAAGGAGTTGTGTTTCTTATTTTGAGCTTCGCCAGGTTAGTAAGCGTCCGAAGTGTGATCTGGCAGTAAAGTATACGCACGCTTCGTCGAGTTCCTGCCACTCTTCTTGCCCTTGGGGTCATTCTTGTCGTCTGTTGTGGCCTCGGCGTCACCTCCTGCTGCCTCGCTCTTCTTCTTCCTCTCGTTGGTGAGGGCCTGTTCCAGCATGCGAATGTGCTTGTTCAGCTGGTCGTTGAGCTTCTTCGCACTCCGCACCTCGCCCTCCTGTTTTGCAATCTTGGCCTTCATCTCGGCGCGCTCGATGTCCCAGGCATTCCGTGCACGCTCGTGGTTGTGCCATTCCAGCTGTAGAAATCGCATCACACCTGTGAGGGGGTCAGCCTGCCAGTCTCCCCGCCAGCTCTACGGCATGTCCAGGGGAAGCGCATACCCTGCAATGTGTACTCTGTGCCGGCGGGCGCATTGCCGTCACCCCCTCCGTTGGCACCGCCGCCGTTCATGGCCGAGGGCGACTGCCAGGCCATGACAGAGGTATGCTAGAGCGTCGTCGCAGCGATCGTTGGTGCGTAGAGAGCGTGCAGTGCGGGTTGGCATGCGGCGTCGGGGGTCGGCAACAGCGCGGTCGACGTGTCGGAATCTGGCTCCAGAGCTCGGACCCTGGGGCACCGGACAGAGGCAGAGACGCGGATAGTGATTGAGGCTGTAAAAAGACGGGCAGTGGAGATTATGCGCACGCGCAGTAGCTGGTCTCGTCACGGCTGCGGCAGCATCTACACATGTTGTCGCACAGGGGAGGGAGCCATGCAGACGTAGCGCTAGGGCGGGACCTTGACGCACGGGCCATCACGACTGGATGCGGGAGCAGTGAGCAACTGTTTATCACTTTGCTACTCCAACCACTTTTGCTGTGCACACTCGGAACTATCTTACGCTTACCCATACTGACAACAGTATCTTGGGATCGGACTCAGACTTACAGCCTTCGCGCAGAGGTGGGCTGGAATTTCATATCGCTTCCAACCTTGGAAGCCATACGTACAAGCGATGAGCTCATATTCCCATCAAACTTACCATCAGTACTGACGAGCAGCCACTGGGTAGTGATCTGGCTTATGATACCTCCACTGTAAGTAATTCCCCCGTCTTGTCTTCTCAACCGTCATCTTCTCCGTCTTCACTCTTGCTACGTCACTGTCTCCCAATCCTGTCTGCAATACCACTTGCTGCCAGTCGACCGAGCCCGTATCGCCTGACAGATCATCCTTTTCAAGTATTCGAGCGAATCGTGTACACTCTGGTCAGGCCATTGGTTGGTTAGATGGTTATCTCAGAGCCATAACAAATCACTGCCGCCCCGCATAGCGCCGTGCTTCCTGATCACACTTCGGATTCTGCGACATTTTACTGATGTTTATCACAGATTTAATATCTCCCAAGCATTCTCCACATCCTGTATTATCGTACATACTGTCACTTCCAGATCTTGTGGTCGAAAAGCCGCCGCTTTGTTTGAGCGCACGACCGTTGACTAGGCGGCCAAGAACGGTAATATATTCAATTTCCATCATATCTCACTCTTAGGTTCAAGCATCAGTCACTCAGACATCATACTCGGCAACTATTCCTCGGCACCCTCGTTGGGTGGCAACGACAAAGCTACGTCTGGTGCACCCGCCCCCACCACCTTACCGTCCAGCATTCCATGAGGCATCGAAAATGCGACAAAATCATTAGATCAGAGTAACTAGTATCTCACAGTATTACCGACGATCTTCATGCATGCCGTCGCACGGTCGGGGACTGGAATGGTGCCTTACCTTGTACATGCCAAGTGGAGCCTTCCCGATTGGTACAAGAACGTAACCTTGTCACAACAGTAGAACCTCTTCCCAGCAAGACCTGACCACATTCACCCCACCTCTCGCCAAACACCACCACCTCGAATCCGCTTCGAACCCCCGGCATCACGGTCGCGCATCTTTATTGATTCCATCGACACCGACATTTAGCCCAAATAAATCACCCGAGATGGCTGGCGGTGGTAAAGGTACGCGCTGACTTTGCGTCGCGCTCCGAAAGGCCTCGAGAGCTAACAGGATGCGCAGGAAAGACAGGTGGCAAGACAGGAGGAAAGGGCGATGCGCAAGTCAAGACTCCCAAGTCGCACTCCGCCAAAGCCGGCCTTCAAGTGAGTAGCTGCCCAATACGCGTCATCACCATTGCACCCCGCGCAATGCTTCGCGTGCAGCACAAAGAAACCACGCGCTAACGTGCCATCTTCACCACAGTTCCCTTGCGGTCGCATAAAGCGCCATCTCCGAAACCTCACGCGACAGAAGACGCGCATCGGCGCCAAAGCCAGCATCTACCTGACCGCCGTTCTCGAATACCTGACCGCCGAAGTTCTCGAACTCGCAGGCAACGCTGCCAAGGACTTGAAGGTCAAGCGCATCACGCCACGCCATCTCCAGCTCGCCATCAGAGGTGACGAGGAACTCGACACACTCATCCGTGCTACCATTGCCTTCGGAGGTGTTTTGCCGCACATCAACCGCGCATTGCTACTCAAGGTGGAGCAAAAGAAGAAGGGCGGTGCCGCAAAGGCTGGCGAGGTATAGGTGGCTGGTTCTCTGGGCAGTACGCGCACGCGCCATCATCGTGGCAAGACGGACCATTTCGCAAGCCGACTATGGCCTAACAAGCGGTCAAACGTCTGTCACATGTATGGATAAGCACGCTCTTTGTTTGGCTTTACTACACATTCTGCCGTCCTCTTGACGGGGACAGCTCATCTTTCTGCTGAAGTACAGGATGTTAGGATACGGTGTTAACTCTCTTTAGTCAGGCGCGAGAGGATCGGTGTTGAGGTCATGGATTTCATTTGTCCTTTGCGGTATGTAGCAACACTCAATTGATGCCAGTGAGCGACAAGAAAAGCCCATCGCATTCTCCGATCGAACGGTACACGATTTGCACCCAAGACGCGTTCGCGCATATCGCATAGCTACCTCCTCTGGTTCAACAGAAGCGAAAGCGCAATGCTCAAACGCGCATAGCACGAGTGCATGTGTGTTGAATGATGCTCAGACACGCGCTGTGGTGTTTGCGGATTCGGCTTGCGCGACAATCACGAGTATCTCGATTCCGAGTTTGGTCACACGAATGTATACTCCCGTCTCTCAAACCACACATGACGCGAAGGGAAGCTGTATGCTTTGCAAGGCAACCACAGGGTATACCAATGTCAGCATAACATTTCTCTTATTAAAACATTCAATCTTTCTTCATCTCCAAACTATCACAATCTATCATTTCCATCCCTCCACAACTACCCATCGTCAACATGTTTGGATCTCCGTTCAGCCGCGACTACTCTCGCCGCACCCCCATGCCCTCTGCATACGTCTACCCAAGCTATCCAGCCCCAAACCAGACTGCTTACCACCCTCAACATACATACGACGCACCTCGCCAACACCGCCATACGCCGCGTCAACATCCCCAACCACAGTACCGCTCCCCACCCCCTCAACATCACCGCCGTCTCCCTCGCCGCCCCTCACACTACTCCGACATCTCCCCCAGCCCCTCCGAACATGACTCCCGAGATGAAATACGCCCATACTACATGATGCCATCCGGCGACCCCCACGCAAATATCCCACCCCAGTTTCGTCGCCAGAGAAACCATAGCCAACCTCCACCTCCTCCCTCCTCTCCACCCCCCTCGACAAACACAACCTCATTATTCCGCTCTTTCCATGCCAAAGTCACGCCCAGGGCGGCGCAGAAATTGGGTAAAGATGAGATACTCATCTTACCACCCTTGCTTACGCGGCTGCGCGTGCAGATGAGAAGTAGTCATGGGAATGAAACCCTGAGGGTGAATGTAGCAGGCGATACGCCGTTTCGCGATGTTGTTACGCAGCTTGTGCCAGAGGCGGAGTGGAGTGTGAGTGGAAGGGTTAAGGCGTGGGTCAAGATGAGGGGCGCGTGGCTGGAACCCGGGTGCGCTCTTGTTAGTCAGGTTGTGGAGCAAGGAAGGTTTGTGTTTAATGAGCGAGGGGAGGTGGAAGTCAAGATCGAGATCGGGGGTGGAGGAAGAGTACGAGACGTGTAAGAACAAGACTTTGTTTCCGGTTAAAATGATCTTGGATGTAAAAAGAACAACAGGCAATGATTAAGGGCAACTCGAAAATATAAAAGGTAGTTGAACAAAATGCTAGTACATCCATTCGCTCCACATACTCCACCACCCCAGCCGGACCGCAGGATCCGCACTGCTTCGATCCGAAAACGCCAAACTCGTTCTAAGACTCTGAATAGTATGGGTAAGATGCTCCAAGGCATGAGAGGTACAAAAAAGTTGACCTTGAGAAAGAGAACCTCCCTAGGGACCCAAAGGCGAAGTGAAAGAAAAAGGACATTCGTTCGTATACAATACAATGCGACAATGCCATGGAGAAACACAGGAACGAGAGTCATTTGCCTTCATGCCCGTTGTTGTCGTTGAAAATTTGGGCTGCGACCATGCTCCTATGACTTCAGGCTATCCTGCATACTGCGGCTGCTAGCGCTGAGCGGGATGTTGGTTGTAGGAAGGACAGTCTTGGGCTTGCTGTTTTGGCGGACCTTGGCGAGGGCGTAGACGAGACCACTGACGAAACCGACGAAGATGGCGGAGCAGCTGCCGAAGGTGACGGGCGCATCGAAGAATACGAGACCGCTGAGCGCGATGGGCAGCTTGTTCAGAGCACCGACCATGGAGTAGGTTGTCGAAGAGGTGACACGGACGGCCCAGGCGGATGTGTAGGAGATGAAGACTGTGGAAAGACCGGAGATGATCATGACCATGATGACGGTGTTGCGCTGTTCGACGGGGAAGTTCTTTGCGACGTTGGCGGAGGACCAGTCTTCGACGAGGATGGAGGCGACGAGCAGGATCGGGATGGTGAGGAGGTTGTTGTAGTACATGGCTGGTTGAAATTAGCACTTGATCGTATTGTCTTTGGGCTCGATAAACTTACTGTCAAAGTCCTTGAAGTTGGTAAGCTTGATGCGCTTGCGCATGCACAGAACGTAGGTTGCCGAGCAAAAGCAGTTGAACATCATCCAGAGGTATCCGGCGTGCAGAGTCGACATGGCCTCAGTGGTCTTCTCTGCAGCGTGACCCATGCTCGACAAAGCGTGCTGGATGTCTGCCCAGGCCGCAATGACGGAACTGAGGACCATCAGTCCGAAAGAAAAGAGTGCCATTGGTGTAACTGCACCGCCGAACCAGAGCACCTCTCCGTATGCGATCAGGATGATGGTCAGGTTCTTGAAAATGGTGTAGACGGGAATCGAAAGGTACTTGAGCGCCCAGGTAGAGGTGTAGATCATGCCGATGAGGAGGACGGAGATGGGGAACCCTGACGACGTTAGCAATTTTCCGTACTCTCGATGGTAGATTGGACCTACACTTCTTTGCCTCGTCGCTGTTGAAGTCGCGGTAGTTGATGATACCAAGGGCTTTACATATCGAAATGGCTGCTACACAGACGACAGACTGCAATGCGTTAGAATGGCGGTCTGCTGCTTGGGGGAATCATCATACCTGTACGCAGAGTAGGAAAAAGTTGAGGTTGAAGTCTACGCCAGAAAGGACGTATTTGTTCGTAACGGTCATCATAATGGAAGATCCACAGTATGCCAGAACCGCAGCGATTGGGTTCTCTGTGATGGCTACACCTCCCGCGCGGCTTGAGCCCGCTGATCGAGTAGGCGGCGACGCCGCGCGGAACTCCTTGCCGGAGGGCATATCGACCCTGTAGTCGTCGCTCTTCTTGTCGTCGGACATGGTGGTGGAGAGGGGGTCTATACGCTCGCGTGTGGAGAGTTGTGGTATGCGGCAGCGAGACGGGAATGTCCGGGGAGAGGACAGGTGTGTGGCGGCGTATGTGCGACGTGGAAGGAGGGGCGGTCGAGTGAAGAAGAAAAGACAGGAGTGTGGGACCAGAAGGAAGGAGACGGGCGTCGCAAGAGAGATGCGCAGGGACGCGAAGTGGGTGGGTCTCAGCGCTGCCTCTCCCCTGGCCTGGAGTTGCTCTGCTGTTGGTAGTGGTAATTTCACACGCCGCTAGGCCGCCTTTGAATACGAGCAACTTCCTGTCAGCACCACCCTGCCGCCTTAACGAGCTGTGTTCTATTTTTCACTGCTAGCCCTCACTGCAGCGCGTAGCGTAAGCTCTAGACGGTCAGGACATTTCACGCACGCTACCGAGCAGCGTATGTAAACGCGCGTTGTTCGTTCCGGCAGCCTATCGCCACGTGACTTTCCTTATCGAGTCCTGTACTCTTTCCCCTGATCCTTCGACAAGCGACCCCAGACAAAACCAGAAAAATGTCCGCCTTAGATCCCAAAGTCGCCTCCCTCGTTGATCGTGCTGCGCGCGACGACGACTCAGACGAAGATGCGCTTATTGCGTCTCTGGAAGACGACGAGGAATTAGATGCTTTCCGCGAGCAACGACTCCAGCAATTACATCACGAGTATGACAAGGCACGGCGGCTGAAAGAGAACGAGCATGGCAGATACACGGAGATTAAGGATGAGAAGGCGTTGATGGATATCACCACAAGCACGCAATTGTGTGTTGTTCACTTTTTCAAGCCCGACTTCAACCGGTGTCGTATTATGGACACACATCTCGAGGTAAGAACGAACACTGCTACAAAAGGCATTGTCTAACAACGATCCAGTCACTTGCATTATCTCACTACGAGGCCCGCTTCCTCAAGATCAATGTGGAGAACTGCCCTTTTCTAGTCACACGCCTAGGAGTCCAAGTTCTGCCCTGCGTCATTGCTTTCATCGATGGTATCGGAGCTGACCGCATTATTGGCTTTGAGGGACTCGGCCACACTGAGCAAAGCTTCACCACCCGCGATCTGGAGGCGCGTTTGATTCGTGCAAACGTTCTTGCGAGAAACAAGGTCAACGAAGAGGATGAGAGGCGGAGATTGCAGAACGCCAGGGCTCAGCAGCAAGAAGACGAGGATCTGGACTGGGACTGATAATCTCCACATGTCAGCTCGGCTGAAGTGTAAGCGACACCGAATGCCTGGAAGAGGCATTGAGCTGAGACGATGGCGAGGCGCGTGGAAGCACGAAGATTTTATGTATGCTTGCAAAGCTGCGATGATCTGGCTGTGCAACAGGCGCGTCGTCAATTGCTTGGAATGCTCAACATAAAGACAAACTACTTTGAAGAGAAGGATTGCGTTCAAAAGAACTGCGCATGTCCAGCTAGTACAAGAACCAAAACGCTGTTACACATTATTCGCTCAACCAATCAGATCGATAGCGCAAGGAGCATCTGTTCGCTTTCTGGTGCGATGTGTTGTTGATCTGTTGCGAAAAGGCGTGCTGTACTATGCCTCTCTTCTCTTTCAGACAAGTGTCGCAGCAATTATGAAAGACGAGTGTACATGTACAAACAGCACTACGAGTACGAATTCATCGCCAGCAGCTAGCTCTCCAGTCTCCATGTTTTGGGCGGTTGTGGTGAATGTCGCGCTCAGGCGGTTGACTAGCTTACCCCCGCTGGGTAATCCCGATGACGCCATTCGCCACGTGCTTTTGGGCATCTCAAATTATTTCCTTCATACCCAACGGCAAAGTCAACCTCCACAACACATTGCTGTGATACCTTACTCGCGAATCCTACAACCAAAAGATACTATATACTGCAAAATGAAGGCATACTGGTTCGATAACCTCCCGGTAAGTGTTTGCTTCACAGTCTCCACATCCACATGACCTAACCTCCACAGGGCGACCAACGCCAGCCCCATGACTCCGGCCGCTCAGTCGACCCAGACTACCTAGAAAAGCTCGGTGTCATCTACCACAGCGTACCAGAAGTCTCGGGCGTGGAACCAATTGCTACATCGCGCAACTACAAGAACCGGGATGAGATCATCGTCAGCCCAGAGAAGATGGGCGACATCTACGAAGAAAAGGTCAAGTCATTCTTCTCCGAGCACCTACACGAAGATGAGGAGATCCGGTACATCCTCGACGGTGCGGGTTATTTCGATGTTAGGAGTGAGGGCGATGACTGGGTGAGGATCTGGCTTGAGAAGGGTGATTTGATTATTCTGCCGCCGGGGATTTACCATCGGTTCACTACTGATGAGCAGAACGTGAGTGAATTAGGAAAGTGGAAGTTACGGGAGTAGAGTGTGCTAACATGCGTTTTCAGTACATTAAGGCTATGCGACTGTTCAAGGAGGACCCGAAGTGGACGCCGCTGAACAGGGGAAAGGAGACGGACGAGAACCAGTACCGGAAGCAGTACTTGACAGAGTACTTGAAGGCTAAGCAGGGGGTTACAGCTTAGACTTCAGCTGCTTGCGAACCTAATATCCGTTCTCCAGTATTGACAACATGATATCTAGACATTCTTTTCTAGCTTGTTCAGCCACGCCCTGGTGAGCGCTTACTTTAACCTTAAGTCTATTGAGCCCCCATAGTCTCACTCTCACCTCGATTTCGTTCAGCTACGCCGTCGGGAGCATTTGAATCGCTCTCAAGTCTGTTGAACCCCGCGAGTTCTCTCTCACTTCAGTTCTGCCGCTGCGTCTCTGTCCAACCATCGCGACAGCTTCCCGATCGAAGACAAAAGCATTGTTTCACCAACTGCTACCAATTGTCACAGCGATGCGCGACCACCAGAAGTGAAGGTGAAACCGAGTCACGACCGTCAATATAACTCGGCTCACAATGGTATTGTCTCAATGCGCCGGGCCCCCTGCTCGTGTACACAGATTCACTTGTACGCCTCTTCACCTTCTTATTGTTGTGCACTCCGCCGCTCCAGTCGTTCTTAGCCGCGCCATGTACACCACCTAGCTTAACCTGTACACTATCCATCTTTTCAACATCGCACAAGCCAACTGTCTGGCACATCGCAAAATACATACCTGCTACAACACACATCGTCTCGTCAAAATGCCAAAAACATCTAATGGTCAACACCTCTACATCACAGGCTTGAAGAATCTTCAAGAGCTAGTGCACGAATCTGAGTCTGAGGATGAAGAAACTGTCGTTCGAGAGAACCGTTCCAAGACCTCATTTCAAGATATCATGGCTCAGGCTAGGACCTGTCGTGATATGGTCACCCAAGATGGGAAGAGGGCAAACACAGCAGAAGAGAAGGAACCAGAAGTATCAGATTCACGAGCAGACACTCCAAGGTCACGGATGCAGGCCAGTATGCCTGGGGCGATCGGTTTGAGTCATGCTCAGAAGGCCCCACGAGAGAACGACCAGTACCACCCGGAGGACCCTCTCATCGAGCGCCATTCATTCGCAGTCAAGGATACCAACCATCTGCAATCCAAACGGGACCAATACTCTTCAGTGCCATTGTGTAAACACCTGGAGTTATTTCTAGACTGGAACATAGACGACCCCGACAACCGAAAAGGCTCATGGATTCTGAACATCGAAAGATACGAGGAGCCCTCACCTTGGGCAGAGCATCAACACTGCGCTGGCGTAGATGTTACCAAGATGGCTGATGCCTTGGCGATGAGGATAATCAAGAAATTCACTCGACTAGACAATGAGCGAGTGAGCCGAGACTTCGACCGCGGAATAGCGTGTCGACGACCCCCGGCGAAGCAGCGCTTGACACGAGAGCTATGCAACATGTACTCTCAGATCCACCGTGGCAAGGAGAGCAAGCTTGTCGATGAGAAAGAAGCGCTTCGCGAGAGCTTCAATGCGGCCGAGCGGCGCAGAGAGCTGGCTGGGGAATCGCTGCTGCGAGCTCAGAAGTCCCGTGAAACCAGCGGCGCGGCAAAGCCTGTCAACAACGATGTATCAGAGGGTCGTAACAAGGCATCTTCGGCTTCAGTTCCAGGCTCGTCTCCTTCTATCAAGAAGCGTAAGACACCGAAGCAGATTGCAGAGGAGAAGGTAGCTCGCAACCGGAAGCGCAAGGGTTTGAGCGAGATTGCCAGGATTCGCGCTGAGCCTGTCGACCGTTTCAAGCCGACCACGGTAGATGAACGAGACGCCCGATTGGCTAGTGTTGCCCAGCAGGTTCGACATGAACGCGCGGCGGAGACGAAGAAGAGCCCATCTGTGACCAAGCCCTCGTCGAAGTCGAAGAAGTCCGCGGTCGCCATCGATCCTGATGAAGATGTCGAGACTATCTCTCGTCGCCGCGTGACGAAGAAGACCACACTTCCACCAGCCCCGATGTTCTCTGACTCTGAGGATGAACACAGTGAAGAAGGAATCGTCACGAAGCGCAACGCGAGTATAAAATCAAAATCTCAACATATGAGCAAACCAGAGCGCGCTCTCCTCAAAGGCATCGCAAAGGCAGAACAAGAAGAACGCGAACAGTACGCCCAGGACGAACCCGAACCATTACCCACATCCGAAGAGAAAGAAGCAGCATTCCGGGCTGAAATTGAGGCAATTGGACTGGCACAGCTCGCTGCTCAGAAGCGGAAGTTGAGTGACATGGAGGATGATATACCGTCTCATGTCTTGCCTTCTTCTCGACCGATTAAGAAGGCAAAGAAGAATAGCGTTGCGAGAGAAGTTGTGTAGGCTAAGGAAGGAGAAGACGGTGGATTGGATGATCTGTCCGAGGAATATGAAAGTACAGGCTTCTGGATACCGGGGGTTTATTCGAACTTGAGGCTTCAAGTAGAATGGGGTCGTTCACGACGAAACTTTGTGTCGCTTCTAGAGTGGCATGTCATTGTACGCCGTAGCTATCTGATAGTCATATGAGGCAGCAGTTGATTCATCCAGACACTTTTGTATTCATTCAGCCGGTCTATACCATTTCCTTCTTCATGGCGTGACATCAACGTCTGTATGTTTGGCTCAAGTAGAGCCTTGCTAGTGTCGCTATGATGCCAATGACGTTCCCTCAGTGTCTTGTGTAAGAACAATGACATAAAAGATCAACGAGATCGCAGTTTGACTAGAGAAGCTTTGCATTTCGGGTGGAGAAATGATACTATAGACTTGACATCTCCTGGTTTCATTGATCACATCCATACTACAGTGCCACCGCCCGCCTACACCTTGTTTCATGTCAAATAAGCTTAAACACACGAAGCTCGCTCTGTTGGTCCTCGATATCATCCCAGCCAAGATGCATATATCTGCAATCATCATAGCCGAATCCCACTCTCTTGAACGTACCCTCGACCTTGAGAGTGACACCATCAACTTCCCAAGTAATCGGCCGTCCCTCATCTTCTGGGCCAGCTACCCTTTCCAGAAACAAGCCCTGGCAACGAAGCATTGGATTGTCGCCGAAGATCTGCGGGATGCCTACTATAGGCGCGAAATGTGTGACGCGGGACAACACGGTCGTGTCTGTCGGGTCGTCTGGTATCATGTCGATGACTGCGGGGCCGATGGCATCAGAGGATGCATAGCGTTCGGGGATGAGGAAAGGGTTATACGAGCCCAACTCCATTTCATCTTCGTGACCTGATAACGGTGACCGGACCGGGAGGCAAAAGCCAAGGAGCGTCAACTCACACTTGCCCGCTCCAAATACCTCTGTCTCAGAGCTATCAGGCTCCTTGTGCTTCCAGTTCACGACTCGTGTGTAAGTTACGACTTCCGGATCAAAGATAAACTCATAGTACATGATGTTTCCTATAGTCGTCGTCCAGGACCAAGATGGCGCCATCTTCCTCAGTGTAGCAACTGCCTCTGAGTCGCCAGGCTGCTTCCGATGGGGACGGAGCCACAACAGCCACTTTTCTAGCTGCAATTTCCAGAGCCCGAAGAGGTAATCTTCCTCCGGGAACTTGTCAGGCATGGCTTGCTGCAACGCTCCCACTACGCCTTGTATTGCGGCTAAGCGATCAGTCCATTTGGTCAGTCTTTTTTCCGAGTACCGCTTTACAATCTCGGCCCATAGTTTCGAATGGTTGAAATTGGGTTGGTCGGTCGCGCGGGAGTCTTCTACACGGAGTAGTTGACCAAGAGTACGCACGTTGAAGAAATGGTCGTCTTCGCCGATATATCGAACGGCGTTTTCATTTGCCTCCTTCCGACACTCGCATCTCTCGTGCTGGCTACACTGCCAGGCTAGTTCAGATGGTGTAGCATATAGTATTCTGCGCGCTAGAAAGCTCTCTTGGAACACCCATGCGCGGGTAGCGAGGGGGGTGAGAAGTTCGTCGATGTCGACATCTTCTATATTGGGGCGCGACGAATGATGTGCTGGGTTGCTCCAGTACTGTTCCTCTCGCTCGCGAATGGAGAGTTGAACTGTACGAGACGTGCCGTCTGGCATGTGAAAGGGTACCTCAATACGCTTGAGGGGTGCATTCGCGGCAGGGCTGAGGGACAGAAATCCTTCCTGGACGCTGGACGCACTCTGTGCCGAGATGACCAGCTCGGCTCCTGGGTAGATGGACTTCATGCGTGGAATTTGGTCCGTCCAGTCTTGTATATCATCTTGTACTATGCATAGCGCATCAATCTGTTGTCTGAGGTCAGCTTCTGGGATAGATACAGTTCATGTATTGGTTGCTTTACCCATAGGTATCGCAAGCCAAAAGCTTTGCACACGTGGATGGCATCGGCGAGGGTGCGAGGGAGTGTCGAGATATTGATGCCTTGCATATGGGTCTCGAGATTACTTTTCAGCGTCTTGAGGGAGCCGGTCGTACCCCATGCGTAACTGAGACAAGCATAACCTTCCTGCTGTTGTGCTGAGGCTGATGCAATCGATGCGCTATCCACAAGGCGAATAGGATTAGTTGCGAGATCGAGGACACGACGTGGCCATTCACCCTTTCCTGGCGCACACGACGGATGATCAGCCTTGCATTGCTCGAACCAGCTGCGCGCTTGACTCAAACGATCTTCGAGATTGCTTAATAGCTCTCGGTACTTGTCGTTTTCACTATTGCGTATACCGAGCCATGGAATAGCAGAGTCTTCTCCAGCATCTGTTAGGCTGTTAGCATCATTTTCAAACACTCCCTCATTCCTCATTCCTTTAAAGGTGACTTAGGCTGATAGAAAGAAGCCTGACTAGCTGTAAAGAACTTACCAACCGGAGTGTAGATCTGGTAATCATTCGGCCTGTTATCAACATACTTCCGGCCAAACAGCACCCCACCGCCATATGATTCACCGTCCTGCTTGCAGGCCACATTTAAGACATTCTGGGGGTCAAAAAGGTGCCAATGGTCAACCGCCTCTTTGCGCCTAATATCGATAGTCGTGAATTCCGGCCGTCGAATATCGGTGACGGCATCAAGAGCCTGCAAGATGATTGAACATCCCTGACATTCGCCAGCAGAAACAAGGAAGTCTGCCGTTGGCGTGCTGGTTTCCACGCCGTTGGCGAAATGGTGGCATATGATGCATGATGGGGTTTCCTGGTCTCCTCCGTTTGTGGGAGGCTGTTTTGTGTCGTTTGTGTCGGATTCGACGCGGTATTGCTCATCAGGAGAAGCTTGGAGATGATCCGAGATCATACCCGCACGCGCCGGCGATGATGCAGCCCGAGATTCCTCTACCCCTCGGGCAAAAGCGTCTGCCATGCGCTCTACGAGCTCAGACCAGTCTGACGTCATCGTCACTTACCCAAGATGCTAACGAATCGAGTCGCCTGCGATAGCACCTGATCGATGCAGTAGTACCGACCTATTTTACAGAAGTCGGGAAAGATAGAACTCTTGTGTGTTTTAAGGCACGTCGCATTCGTATACGAATGCCTCAGCTGACTTGGCAATCCTTCCAAGGTCCTAAAGTATACTTCAGCCGCACAGAATTAGGCAGGTTCGAACAACTAAGGGCCGAAAGCTCAACATACTTACCGCAAAGATCAGCCGGTTCTAGGCTTCCGTTTCAGGAGCAGGAAGTTGCAGAGCTTGCATCCATATGCATCCGCTCCAAGATTCTCGAACAATGCAGGCGATTCACGAAAACAAATCCAGATCTATGAACATCGCCTACGGAATGACTAGAGTGCGCCTTGACTCAGATTGCGGTCTGGTCCTTCGGGCATCGCATACGTAAATTGCACATCGAAGGAACCTTGGAATGTTCGGAAGGCACATGATTCAAATGTATCGTCTATCAAGCCATAGAAACCGCATACACACCCTCCCAAAACCCTCAAATGGTATACCCAGAACGCCAATCTCCAATCCCCAAACTACCACATCCCTTCCCTTCACATCCCCATCCCCATACCCTTCAATCCTCTAACATCCTCCACCTCCACCACCACCGCCGCCGCCTCCATCACCTCCTCCACCTCCACCGCTGCAACCTCCACCATCTCCTCCGCTGAAGAAGCCACCGCCGCCTCCGTATCCTGCTGTGTATGCGTATGCGCCTCCCGTGTCGCTACCACCACCGTAATGCCGCTTGTTGCGCTTCGAGACCTTTGTTTGCCGCATCGGGGGCGGGTACTCAGAAGGTGATTTGGACATTCCGCAGCCCATTTTGGCAGGTGTTGGCTTTTGTTGTTGGTGTGTTGGTGTGTTGAGTAGGTGCGTAGGAGGCTTTGCGTGCTCGTATGACTTTTTCAAGCGTGGTCTTAGGTGATGTTGATATCCAAAGGTATGTGGGTTTGAGATGAGTGAAGTACGAAGATGCGTATGGGTTCTCTGTTAGAGAAGATAGCGTGGATGTGTCGAAAGTTTGTTCGTGATGATGATATGCCCTTATCCTCCCACGGAACCCTCGACCCTATATACCACCCACGGTACTCATCATGCTCACCTCACCACACTACCAGCCACGAAATCTGCCTTACCCGTACACAGCACTGTCATCAGGCCCCCCGAACACAGCAACAACAGCACCCACAACCGTCACAACACCTACCCCAATTCCGTCCTAACCAAGCGAGACATCCAGTCGCATCACCCACTAATCCCACAAACGTGACCGCCCCAGCCCCAACCCATCAGCAACCAGGCGTCCAGCGTCCGACCACTACCCAATCTAGTTCGTCGTGTTCGTTTACTCGGATAAGGCATCCCCCACCTTTGGATCAACAAAACGACCAACACAGATTAGGAAGTAATCGAGCGCACACATACTGCGCACAAGGTCTCGCAATGCCACAAATGCGCACATCGTTTACCGCATGAGCTTCGCAGGGCTGAGTCTACAGTAGTTCGGTAGGTGGATGGAAGGACGCTAGAAGCGAGGCTGTGCCCCCGTTCTGCCGATCACGTGGGACGTCAAGCCCACACGTGGACGCTGGCTACCTGGAAGACACGGAATAGATGGCCTGCATCATACATTACTACCTAGGTATCAGCACGAAAGCCTGCAATATCTTAACACAACCTTAGAGCTTAGGCTTCTGGTGCTTCGACTTCCATCCTCCTGTCCCGGTCGCTGTTCAAATCTTCCCTCGAACGCGGTGATCCAACGACCCAAAGCCTACGTCGGCCCGAAACCAGCAGTTCGGTGTCCTTTATCGGGTTTAGACCAATCTTCAATCTTCCATGGAAGCAGCGAAGAACATTATTATGGAGTTTAGCATCTGCATCTAGCAACCTGTCAGGCAGAGAGTTAAGATAGCGAGCTGTGGCTGTGTATTCCTGTCGATCGATCGCTGGCTCGTGAGCGAAACTTGGTAAACTTGTGATGTAGTACCGTCTGCCGCGGAATCTGAAAGGGGACCTGCGTAGTGATGTACAACGCAATGTGATGCTGTCATGTCTGCTATAGAGATAGTACCTCGCCTGCGATACGTGTATTGCGCCGAAATCAGATAAGGCGTCCCGATTTGCCCTTAGTCTTCATCCGTCAATCTGGCTACTAGGTACCACCTCACAGCCCTCCCATCTCACGTGCCGACGAAAACCCGCATATTGAACTTTCAAAATTATGTCATTGGAGTATATAGCGCCGTGTCGATCGATAACATTCACAGAGAGACCCGAATATATAGAAGGAAAAAGAGAAGCAAGGGAAAAAAAAGATGCTAGAAGCATACACACAAGAAAGATGGGGTCTCCAAACTCCCGGCCGAACCGCCCCTAGAAAGAAAGGTCTCAAGAAAGCGCCCGTGGTCTCCGAACCGTTCAGCCAATCTAGTCGTCGTAAAGTTTTTCTTTTTCGCGGGAGGGGGAAAAGGCGTAAAAAAAGTCTTGATCAATGAAGGAGGCTGCAACTCCCCCATTCTAACACGTCTGCCGTGAAATCTCGATCCAGAAATGCGAAAAAAGCGTGGAAGTAGCCAAAGAAGTGAGAACCTCTCGTATCCGCCCAAAACGCTCGTTGTACCACGTAATCAAGTCTGCCCCAAGCACGCGCGTGTGTGACTCCAATGATGTCGTTTCGCGTCTCACTTTCCGCCCTGCTTCTTCGCCTTGAGCGCAAGATGCGAGTACACCCATCCACCGCCAAGCGCGAGGAGTACACCGAACCATTCCCTTCCGCTCAATATCTTGCCCTCGCTGTACCACCCTATACTCAGGATCATGATGGTCTTGAGATGGCTGACAATGTTGAATGTGAGGGCGCTGGTGCGACCGATGATCAAGAACTGACTCAGGTTGTACATCGAGGCCATGATGCCGGAGGCGCATACGCTCCAGAGGATGTCGGTGGGTACGGTTGATAGGTTCGGGATGGTGTCGAAGAAGGGCACGAAGGGGATGAGGAGGCAGACGGAGATTGGCGCTTGGTTGAGCAGGAGTTGGGGTGGCGAGACGGCGAAGTCTTCGATCTTCTTGCCGATCCAGATCTGGTACAGAGCGGTACTGCAGAATGCCAGGGTCGCGACGATGACACCGAACAGCTGGGTCTTGGCCGCCTCGTTGATGGTGAAGGAGACGCCAATGCATGTTGCGAGAATGGCAGCCAGCATGTATCGTGTAACCTGCTTTCGGAAGAGGACGAAGTTGATGAGGACGACGGTCGGCGTAGTCATGACCTTGGAAAGCTGGTAGAAGCCGATCGAGTTGAAGGTCAAGCTAAGGTTGCCAAGCACAACGTAGCCGGCGAAGAAGCCGCAGACGGGCAGCATGTTCCAGACATTCAGCCGTACGGCCTTGAAGGCATGAAAGGGTCGGAGGGTCGAGATGAAGAGGACGAGACCGGTGGCTGTGAAATGCCACATGACGACCATGAGCTGGCATCCTTTGAGCTGCTTGTCGCTGAACACTCTATCCGACTGTCAGCGGGTCCCCCACTAGCTCTACTGCATGTTGCATACCGCTTGCTCAGGAAGATCAAGCCCAGTGTTGACAGCGTATTCAGAGCGATCCAAAAACACGTTATCAGCTTCTCCTTGAGCGGTACTGGCGTAGGCTCGGCTACGGGCTTCTCGAAAGTGGGCAGCTCTTCGAGCTCGTGGGACTCTCGGGGGTCAACATTGTCGACGAGACCCTCGATTGAAGGGCGCTTCTCAACTGCGTGTTCAGTTAGTCCTGGTGTGTCTTATTCCTGACAGGTGATATGCCGACGCCCATGTGTCAAGGGTCTAGGCGGTGTCCGGGGTTCGACGTACCCATGGTATGTGATATTGAGTTGAGAATGTAGCGAGCGACGGTGGAGGGCTCGTGTGGGCTATGCCTTCATGCCAGTGCCAGAGGGAAGGCGCGAGCTGGCAATGCGAGGGAAGGCGTAGGACGAGGCAGGCGCGGGCTGACTTGGTTGTCGCACGGTAGCGGGTGGGCCGGGGAGGGTTGCGGCGGTGCAGCAGATCGTCCGGTGTGGCTTCAGACGCGGACGATGCAGTTGCAGCGACCAGAGACAACAACAAAGAGGCAGAAGAGGATGAGGCGGTTCGGGGAGGGCTGCCGGAGAAAAGAGACAAGGCGAGGCGGGGAGGGCCAAGGGGGTACACGACAAAAGGCCCAAGTAAGATGCTATCCGAAAGGGATCCTCAGACGCCAAGGCGACTGCTGAAGGGGGCGAAGACGATGCAGGGTTCGTTGTTCAGGCACGTGCCCGTAAGCCACAAGCCTCATCTCCACGGCCAATCAATCCCACCTTAGCGCCACGCTGTCCAGCCAAATCTACGAGGTTAATTTTAGGCCTCGATGCGGTAGCGCTACTGCTTTTGGTTCCGTCCACTGTCTATACGGGCTTGCAGCATCGTGAAGAGCTTCAATCTCCTCGAACTCGCAGTGTGATATACAGTGGTGATCAGCTTGGCACTCTCCCTTACCCACTTCCCAAGACACATTGGTCGTTTGGGCGTTGCTTCTGGAGTGCCGACACATCCGGCTCCGCTCCGCCCATCTCGGGCAGAATATCTCCCTCGTAGCACCTGTGTTGCTCCGATTACGAATCTTGGTGCCCTAACACGGCGGACGCAGCATTTGGTGTCCCTTCCGGATCCGCTGGGTGGTGCCACCTACGACTACCCGTACCGGTAATCTGCATGTTTGCGCGTCCTGATGCATAGTCGCAACTCTGCAACTTGTTGGCATTGTGAAGGTTTTGGGGGTATGCTTGTACGGTTGCCAGCGGAGATTTCGTCGCGGACTCCAAGATTTAGTTGCACCGAGCGCCGAATCTTATGTCAGTTTGGTCTTCTCATAGACTCAATTCAGATAAGGAAGGTACGATCATGACACAGTCCACCAATCCTGTGCGACATGGAAGTAACGTGTTCTCTTGAATTTTTAACTCCTAGTTCTATGCAGAAGGCGTAATTAACAGCCTTCAAGTGATCGACCCTAGCGCATAGAGAAAGACGGATAATGTACACTCGCAAGAACCCACACCGTACAAAGAAAATCAACATGATCAGTATCCCATCGGCAGCTCCATTGACTACCGCATCCGCATCGAATTATAGACATGTAATGTGTTATGTCGTCGTGGTGTTACAGAAAATTATACCTCTCCATCAGCCACAGCAAGACGCTGCTTGGCTGTCTTTGCCTTCTTGCTCAGTCCGCCCTTCTTGCGCTTGCCGCCGGCCGGGGCTTCAGTAGGTGGGATAGGTGTGGCTGCACCACTTGCCTTTGCGCTCTCGTCAAAGTGTCCTTCGCCTGGGAATAGTCAGTACAAACATTATTCAGCATGAAGCGATCCACTCACCCTCGTGGTACATGTCGTCGAGGTTGGCCTCCGCACGTTGCTTCTTCTTGCCACGCTTCTTGCCTGGTGGAGCATTCTTCTCTTGCTCCGCCAGCTCCGCCTCCTTCTTCTCGATCTCCGCGGCCTGGTCATCATCGACAAGCCACATAGCCATGTCTTTGGTCCTGTTCTCCCTGGAGCGGGTGTTGAAGTCGACTCCAGCGCCGCCACCTCCGGAAATGACGACACGCTGCACTTCTTCCTTCTGAAGCGCACGCTTGCGGATACGTTCTTCGATGGTACCGCGCGTGATGAGTCTGTAAACAGTGACCTGTCGTGTTTGTCCGAGACGATGGGCACGGTCCATAGCTTGCGAATCGATGGTGGGATTCCAATCCGAGTCGTAGAAGATGACCGTGTCAGCGGATGTAAGGTTGATACCGAGACCACCTGCACGAGTTGACAGGAGGAAGACGAAGATGGACCGGTCGCTCTGGAAGTCGGCGACTGTATCACGACGATCTTCGAGTTTGGTCGAACCATCAAGACGACAGTACTTGTAGTTCCTGTAAGTGAGGTATTCTTCCATCAGGTCCATCATCCTGGTCATCTGGAAGTACAGCAACACGCGATGATCGTTTGCCTTCAGTTCCTTCAGGAGTGCATCCAACTGAGCCAGCTTGCCGGAATCAGTAACGAAGCGCGACATTGACGGTGCCTCAATGTGAGTGAATCGTGTGCGCTCGTTGGTGGGCGGCGGGAGCCTGTTGCTGACAGTCAAAGCAGTCGACTCCTTCTTGGCTTCTAGAAGAGCTTGCTCAGTAGCCTCTGATACACCATAGAGCGCGGAACGGATCGGAGCGTTGAAGAAGAGGTTCTGTGTCTCTGCAATAACACCCTGACTAGCGCAGTAGAGCTCGACTGGAGGCGCAGATGCTTTTGGCTTTGCACAGGGTTCGATCACGTTCAGGCCTGTCTTTTCGAAAGCTGTTCGGGCAACATTGAACAGGTTGCGCATGTGTCCATCGGCAGTGATCTCAGCCAAAGGTGCACGGTCCTGGCGATCAACAATGTTAAACATGGAGTGCTTCGGCTCCCACTCGCCGTTGTCGTTGTCGTAGAACACATTGAACCGGCCAACCTTATTTGGCTTTTGCTCTGCAGCGAGAGCTCGCTGGAACAGACCGCTCTTGGCAATTCGGGAGGCCTCGGTGGCTGACAGATCAGAGAAGCGGAGCCATGAGAATGCTCCAGCCTCTCTGGCCGACTGCGCAATGTTGTCTGGACTCCACACATTCATCAGGTTGTCGAGATAGCGTCCCTTGAAGCCAGCCTTCTGGTTGTCCGGACCAGCAAGCTCCAGTCGACCACCCTCACGACCCACGAGTCTTGGTAGAGGATACTCGATCAAGTTGCGTGTAGAGTATCCGACCCTGACATTCTGACCTTCGCGTAGGAATGAGGCGGTCTCAGCGAAGGAGGCGAAAGAGAATGGCGACCAAGTGTCGGCTCGCTCGAATAGATCAGGGTGGTTGCAAACCTTCCTGAACTGCATAACCAAGTTCATAAGGGTTGCGCTGTCCTGCTCGTCACCAACAGCCTTTTCGACCAAATCCATAATGTTGATCTTCGCTCGGAGGTTGGCGTAGTAAGCCCGTTGTCGGTATGTCAAGTCGCAATAGACGTCCAGCTCGATCTTGTCTCCAAGCTCCTTCTGGACATGCTTCTTCACACGACGCAACATGAACGGCTTCAAAATCATATGTAGTCGTCGCAGTTGGTCTTCGTTGAGCTTCGTGTTACTCTGTGCGTGACTCTCAATGTCCTTGGAAAACCACTCGCTGAACTCGTCGTGCGAATCGAACAAGCTAGGCATGATGAAATGGAGCAGAGCCCAAAGTTCCTGCATGTTGTTCTGGATGGGTGTACCCGTGAGGAGCAGCCGGTTACGAGAGTGGAAGCCGAGAAGACTCTTCCATCGAGAACTCTGAGACGACTTGATGGCTTGCGCTTCATCGAGAATCATGTACTGCCAACGCATCTTCTGGAAGTATTGGGCATCCTGAACGACCAGTTGGTACGAAGAGACCACAACGTGGAAGGGCGAATCGCGGGTGTACGTAACGTGCTTCCTATCCCAGAGCTTACGGAGGATCTTTCGGTCCTTGGCCGTACCCCAGTATGGAATGACGTTAAGATCCGGGACGAACCTGGTGATTTCCTGTTGCCAGTTGTGCAGTGTTGATGCGGGCGCAATGACAAGGAAAGGTCCCCAGATGTTGTACCTCTCGGCCAGGTAAGCCATGACCGATATCGATTGGACCGTTTTACCGAGACCCATCTCGTCAGCAAGAATACCGTTGATACCCTGCTCGTACAAGTTGACCAACCAGTTGAGACCCTTCAGTTGGTACTCCTTGAGCGTACAGTTGAGAAGGCCAGGTTGAGGAATCCAGTCTTCTTTGTTCTGCAGACCAGAGGGGTTTTGGAAGTTCATCTCGCCATCCTCTTCGTCATCACCAGATTTGTTGAAGGCACGGGCACGGTCTTGAGCCTGCTGGATAGCATGCTGGGCGTTCGCCATGGCGGCCGCGTTGAGCGCACTTTCGTCCTCGTTGTCGAAGTCAAGATCCTCGAAGTTGGTGACCTTGGCGCCTCCTTCCGCCGACATCTCCCCAACGTCGATACTGGGCTTAGCTGCTGCCTGAGGGTCCGCTGCGGCAGCGTCGGCGTCGTCGGTGGAACGCTCAATCTCATCTGTCCTAGCCTTCTTGCCGATGAAATGCGAGTAGAGCTCAGTCTGGGAGATAAGGAAGTTGAGCTTCCGCTTCTGTCGGTTTGCTTCCCGATCAGCTTCAGCCTTCTTCGCGTTCTCCAACTCCTGACGCTCAGCGTTCTTTCGGGACTCGCGCTCGTCGCGTTCGTTCCTCTTCCAGAATGCAAGCATCTCACGCATACCACGCTTGGCCCTAGCTTGTGTGTCCTTCTGGTTCTTGTTGGTGCGCATCTGCCATCGACGGGCCTCCTTGGCAGCCAGTTGGGCGGTCTTGCGAAGATTGGACTGCTTTGTCGAGAGCGAGTTCTCCTTGATGCGGACGACTTTGGGAACATCCTTGCGGGCGAGATCCTTGACAATCTGCTGGTACAGGTTTCGGTATACAGAGGAGTCGTAGGAAGTCAGGACTACGGGGCCCAAATCCTCTGTGTAGCTGCGGCCGCGTAGGGAGTCAAGGCGTGCCTCCTCGCGCGGCGCGATCATGGGGAGATCGTCTCCGCGGTCGATAGCAGCCTGGCCGGCGGCGGCAGCGTCCTTCTCAGCCTGCTTTTGCTCCTTGCTCTTCTTAAGACGCCCGGTGCCGCGGTTGCCCTTGCGCTTTCCGCCAGCGAGGTCGTCGGAGGCCTGGAAGGAGCTCATAGTACCTCCTTCCATATTTGGTCCGTGTGGAGTGACTTCGCGGATGTCCTTGCTAGGGGCATTGCCTTGCAGAAGCTGAGTAGTAGTCTTCGCTTTCCGCTCGGCTTTCTGTGCAGCCAGCAAATGACGCTCCTTTTCTTCCTCATTCTCGGCTTGACCTGCCTTTGCGAGGGCCTCGGCGCGTTTAGCTTCCTCGTTCTGGATAGTCTTTTCACGCCTTCGCTTGCGCTGCATGTCCTTCTTGCGCTCCTTCTCTTCGGCAATCTCCTGGCTCTGCACCTGCTGCCATGCATCGCCCTCGTGCTCGACGTTGTATGAGTGCTTCGCGTAGTCGCGGTTGGCAGCGGACACGTCCTGGTAACGTGTAAGGAAAGCAGTACGCCGCTTCTTGCGCTTGTTCGCCTCGGCGGCTCCAACTTCTAGGACGCGCTTCTGGCTCCTTTGCTTATAGTCTTCAAGATCGTGCGGGGTGGCCGACTCGTCAATGTCGCTCATCTGCTTGGTTTCAATGTGTGCGAGGGCAGCCTCGATCTCTGCTTCGTCTGGCGCAGGCAACTCGCGAGTCGCAGACTGTGAAGGGGCCTGGAGGCTGCCGACCGGCGGCATAGCATCGTACACGCGTGGGGCATAGCCGTTTTCCTGATGGGGTAGGTCAGCGGGCGCCGGAGACGCCATTGCTTCTTGCTTCACAAAATGAGAATTGTGCAGAGGTTTTGAGGTTTGGTAAGGTTCGGCGGCGAGGTTCGGCAGTGGCTGAGGCTTTGGCGGAGGCTCGTTGTCGGCTCCGGAGGACATTATACTGGAGAGCGACATGGGATCGGCACGCGTAGGTGGCGGCGCCTGTTGCAGTGGTGAGCAGAGTGAGGGTGGAAGTCGCGAGTTCACTTACCTCTTCCTTGTAGGATGGCCTCCTAGGGTAGTCGATGGGCGGCTGCACGGCGCCTCGGTTCATCGACTGATAAACCGATGGCGACACGGGCGAGTGAGACATGGCCTCCATGGCGCCGGTGTGCTGGTGTTGGGAATGGGGGCGCTGCAGCGGCGAGTGATGCGCGTACGAGGTCGTGACGGGTGATTGATAGACCTTGTCGTAGGGGCTGTGTGCCGCCCGAGTCTGCGTCTGGGGTGTGGGTTAGCCGCGTGTCCCTGAATGTTGAGGATGGCGATGGCGTGAAGTATGATGTCTGAGGCATGAGGTAGATGAAACATATGATGGAAGACGCACCTGTGCAGGAGGATACTGGGTATTGATGTCGTAACGCGCCGGGTCCCGTGCTACGCCGCGGTCTCCATTGTCTGAAGTCGGGTCGTAGTATCTGGACGTGTCGCGCGAATAGAGGGCCGTGCTGATGGGCGGCAGCTCGGTGGTGCTGGGCGACGGTGGAGGGCGAGGGTGTTGATGGGATGGGGGGTGGTGAAGGCTGGCGTGGTGGAGAGGCAAGGGCGCTGGAGTGTTTGGCGAATGGTGTTGGTATGGTTGGCCTGCCTGTGTCGGCGATCTGTGGTAAGCTGCTGGCACTGGCGTAGGTTCCCCTTGGTGCCCTGGCGGCTTTCTTTCTCCTCGCGAATGCTCCTCCCCATCATCGACGGACCGCCGCAGGACCGGATCGCGAAACATGGCGGCAGCGCGTAAGGGCTTGTTAACGGCGGAGAGGCTGCTCCATGGGCCGCACGCAGCAGGCACTGGCGGTGGGGCGCGCAGGGAGCGCGGCGACGACAGCAGAGGGAATGCGCCGTGGGCGAGGGCTGCCGGCGATGGTCGTCGGGCGATTGGCGATGTGGATGCGACGACGACGAGATGGAAGAGGGAAGATGGGATGGGGGCTGGTGTGGAGCTGCTTGAGCGCCGTCTAGATCACACACGAACGGTTGGCAAGTCAGCTTCTGCTTAGTGCGGCTGCGGCAACTCTGTCCTGGAGCAGCTCCGGGCGTGATGCAGAGCCGCGATGAGGTTTGATGGAGAGCCTGCGACGCCCTACACGCTCGCAACATGTGACACGGCGGGCTGCGGACTGCGTCGAGCATGTCTGGCATGGCCGCATTACGCGTGGGCACCTTCATTGCGACGCTGCTGCGCTGCTGGGCGTGCCTCTTAACAAAGCACCTGAACCCCATCTCTCGTAGGAGCATACACGCCCAGATGGGTGCATCGACCAATAATTGCGTGCATGCAAACGGCGCCATGCAGCGTGCAGCCGCTTCTCGTCTGTGCCGGTCTGCCTGAGTGTCCTCGATTCCGGCACTCTGCTGCTACTCGCTGCCGCCGCCTGAGCATTTCTTATTTCCCTTCTCAGCACCTACAACTCGTCGCTGCTCCGCGTGCCGGGTTGAGGCGTTGCCAGCTTCGGCTAATCTACCACGAGCCTCTGGACCACGGCGGACGTGCGCATCTCATTTCCTCGCCATCCGGTGGCTGACTCTGTATAAATCGCCATCTCCATCGACTCTCTCGTGCACGCGACAATGCCAACACGCAGGCACAAAAGCGAACAGGGCAGAATGTTGGGGCTGCAAACGCCCATTGGATGAAGCCTCACCACGACGGTGACGGAAGGCGCGACCATGCCGCGAAGACTCCATCCGCTCTAGCTCCTTCGGTCGTAGCGCGGCCCGAGCGTAGATCGCGCTAAAACTCTGGGCGGCATCAATTCTCGAACTTTTTTGCAGAGGCGCATCCACCCCGACGAGCGCAGCAACAACCGCCTGAAATCACCATGGCTTCCGTATACAAGACCCTGTCCGGCGCGGAGAAAGAGGAGAAGGAAACGGGAGTGCAGAGAAACAAGCAGCGTGTCCTTATTCTGGTACGATTCCGCGCGCGGCGCAAACCGAGACCCATGCTGATGATTGTCAGAGTTCAAGAGGTGTTACTTTCCGTCACCGACACTTGCTACAGGACTTATACTCGTTGATGTGAGTGGTTTGCGCGATCGGAGAACTTCATTTACTGATATTATGAAAGGCCCCATAGCCGGAAAGAGGCCAAACTTGACACCAAGACCAAGCTTTATCAACTCAACGAACTAGCAGAACTTTACAACTGCAACAATGTCCTCTTCTTCGAAGCTCGTAAGGGCAAGGATCTTTACTGCTGGATGTCCAAGCCACCAAACGGTCCTACTGTAAAGATGCACCTGCAAAACTTGCACACCATGGAAGAGCTCAACTTCATTGGCAACTGCCTGAAAGGATCGCGACCAGTTCTCTCCTTCGACGCCGCCTTCGACAAGCAGGCTCATCTCCGCGTGATCAAGGAGCTCTTCACCCAGATTTTCGGCGTCCCCAAGACGAGCCGAAAAGTCAAGCCTTTCGTAGACCACGTGATGGGTTTCACAGTCGCAGACGGCAAGATCTGGATCCGCGTGTTCCAAATCAACGAGAGCGAGACTAGCAAGAAGAAGCCTGCCGATGGCGAGGAGATGGACGTCGACGAAGCGCCCAAGAAGAAGAAGGGAAGCGAGTTCGATGTCAACCTAGTCGAAATCGGTCCACGTTTCGTGCTCACTCCCATCGTTATCCAGGAGTCCAGCTTCGGAGGTCCAATCATCTACGAGAACAAGGAGTTCGTCTCGCCCAACCAGATCCGTTCCGACTTGAGGAAATCAAAGGCCGGCAGGTTCAACAAGAGGACCGACGCGCAGAGGGATACCCTGCTCAAGCACCAGGACCTGGGATTGACATCACACGGTGGAGTCAGGAAAGAGAAGGACCCGCTCAGCGACAATGTGCTGTTCGCGTAAAACTGTTTGCCATGTTTCGAGGGAAGGAAAAATGGCGTTTATGGAATGCATCGTCTTATTTAGATTGGCGTCGATTCTGGGCTGGGCATAGGCCCGTATGTATGTATAGCGATATACCCAAAAGCTATCGTTTAATGGGTAGCTCATTGCGAGCGACCGTTAACCCAAGTACTCCTTATCCTTTGGCGATATCAGTGTGTCCTGTCAGCAGTCAAGCTCTTCTCCAAGACTTCTTTATACTCATCATCAACACCACTAACAACCGCCTGTCTGACTCCATATACAGCCCTAAAAGGATCAAGCACTAGCTGTGTCTGCGCATAGTTACTCTCGTCCTGCACACGATGTACCCGTCCACTAGGAAACCTCACGCGACTAATCGCGCCATCTATGAGATGCACCTGCAGCCGATATAACTGCGGCGCAACAGCCAACAGATCAACCAGCTCCCGTACTTTGCTCTTTATGCCAGCCGGCAAACCTCTGCCCCCGCAATTATACTTTATCATCCCCGTGTAATCATCCACAGACTCGACATTAACAACATAATTCCTAATCCGCAGCAGATTCCTCTGCGAGAAGTGATCCAAGAACGGATACGTCCGGTTCGGCGTAAGATTATTCGCCGTGCGCCATCGATACCGAAAGTTGATCGCGTCGAACGTCACGTCAATCACAAAGGTATTGTCTCCATATAGCATGTCTGCAGCTTCTTCGTGGACGTGTCGCGACACGGCGAGGAGGCTCGTGTGCCCGCGCCGCCAGACTGTGTCGTTGCCTGTCTCGCGCTCTGTGCGTGGTAGTGTGCGTTGCATGCGCCAGCCCCCGTCGCCGTTCTTCTGCCGCACAAAGGTCAGATTGTATTCGGACTTTGGAGGTGGGTCGGGAGGGTGCTGGAAACGCACTTCGAAGGTGGTGGTGTGGGGGAGGACGTGGCTGTAGATTAGGCGGCGGAGCTCGATTGGGAGGCGGAGGAGCGGGGATAGCTGGGAGGATGCGGTTGCTGTGGAGTGCTGCATTGTGCGCTCGTTATCTCGTGGCATTGGACTTGCAATGGCATGTTGTGAAGATAGGCGCATCTTCGTGCGGCATGCCTGGCGCTGCTCATTGACGCCATCGGTGCTCTCCCGTCTCCACGCCGATTGGCCCCCACAATCCGGGTTAGCCCCCCTTGGCGGCATCCATCACGTCCACGGTCGTCACGACTGGTGACTCCTTTCCCTCTCCTTAACCACTAACGATGACCTTCCATTCCAGAGACAGCTCGCCAGAGCTTGCATTCACTTGCACCATGTCTTCCCAGAATGTCGTCGCGTTTTCTACCTATAGCCCCAACGGAGGGGTCCGATTTGTTTGAACCACGCGATACGTGTCGGTGTAGAGGCGAGATAGCTACGCACCGATTAGATCGATAGATCGATATACGAAACTGAGGTCGAAGAATAGTGAAAGGAGGACGAGATTGAATCGAATTTCGCATCACTATCACGAAAGACAACCCAGCACCCAACGTGGGCTGAAGACACGCGTAAACTTGAAAGATCACAGGTGAGTTCCATCATACATATCGTGCTGTATGTCTTCTATCATATCAATCCATTACTGACTGGAGATCTAGCCACCAAATCGCCCCCCTACCCTACAACCACCTCCAAGATGCTGTTCGAAGATCTCGCAACGGAGCTTGTTGTGCAGGTGTACCTATCATGCCGTTCAGTCAATGACGTGACAGCGCTATCTGCCACCTGTCGTCGTTTCCGCAACATCTATTCTTCCTCCCAGAAACTACCCATACTCGAGAAAGCCGCCGAGACGCAGTTCGGTCCGCTAGAAGACCTCACGCAACTCCTCACCCACAACAGAAGTCAACCTGCGCACATCGTTCGCTCCGTTCCGTTCTCCCTCGCATTACTCAAGCAGATCGTACAGCACGGGCGCACGGCTGAGAAATGGTGCGATATATACCCGTTCAAAAAGTGGAAGCACAACTTCGAAAGCCGGCGTCTCTTGACAACAGACGAGCGCTATCTCGTGAGGCGAGCCATCTATAGAATCTGGCTCTACTCCCGCGCCTTCCACAACAGCGACCACCCACGTGAAGCCCGCGCGTCCCGCCTCGTCCTACTCAAGCGCGCAGCCCTCCTCCACAACTGGAGCACCTGGGAACTCGCCGAGATCGCCGACGTCCACGCCGTCATCCGCGAAGTCGTACAACGCAACGTCTGCCCCTCCAACGGCACCATCGCCCGAAAGTTCAAGAAACGACATCCAGGCAACGAGCACTCCCTGCTCTTCAACATCCACCTCAACTACCCACCCACCGCGCCCCATGCCTTCAACCCTTTCACGCCAAACCCCCTCGCCACCCACTTCAACAACACACCCACCTACACCTCCCGCTACGCCGCGTCCAAATACTCGCTCCATCCCTCACACGAAGTCGGCGCGGAAGGCTGGGGCGATGATATACCTCATTACTACGTCATCGAGGACTATATGAAGCTTGATCCGGCTCAGATACTTTACTTGAAGGAACATGCGCCGTTGAAGGGCATGGTCGAGGGCTACGTGCGCAGCTTGTGTCCTGAGTATGACTGGTTCACGAATAATGGGGAGACGTGGGTTGCGACCTTGGAGTTTGTGCTTGGGGAGAGAGGAGAGGATGTGGGGGATTTTATGGGGGCTATTGCGGAGGGGGAGGCGGGTGTTGCTGTTTGTGAGGAGTGAAGCTGGGGGTTGAGGTACATGCTCATTGAACGTATAGTGTGAACTAGGCGATTCGTCATATCAACAACACGCTTGCGAGTCCTGAATGCACCATATATCAACATCGAAGAAGAAGTGATCATCATTCCGAATGGCCTGGCCACGCTTTCCCAATATGTCTCACTCTAGTTATACAAAGTCTTCCTCCTGTCCATCATAGTCCTCCAGTTCGTCATCAATGTCGTCCCTCTTTGCCTGACTTGATTTGTTGTGTTTCCTTTCCCTCGCAACCCTCGCTTGTCTCAAGCTACTCGCTGTGCCTGATCCCACGTCTTCTTCGATATCATCTGTCAGTGCTCTACCGGACTTGGTTCGTTCCCTCTCTTTTGCGCCCCTGCCGTCTCTCCAACTGTTGGCTTGGTCCATGATGGGCGGTTTTCCTGTAGACAGTTTCTGTTTAGCATCTGTGCTCTCGTGCTCTTGTTGATTCGGTGTGGCGATCTCGGAGTCGAGGACATCATTGCCAGAGGAGCTGGTATCTATCTCAATGCTTTGGGATTGGCTGCCGCTGCCGCTGCGCTTCTTGCTTGGCTGCGTCGTTATGCAGTCAATGTTGTGCACGGTGCAGTAGCGACAAGCGTCTTGGCCAGGCGTTCGGCGGCACTTTTGCTTGCGTTTGGTGCACTTATCGCAGCTCATCTGGACACGCGGATGAGCTTGAATGCAATGATCGCATAGCTCGTCCTTTCTGTCGACGAAGTCGTAGTTTGAAGGATGGCCTTGCTTCTGCCAGTTCGGGCATGGGTATTTGTTGTAGCCACCACGATTGCGATGCGTAAGGACATCTGACTTTGCGATTGGAGAACGGGGTGCGAGATCCGGGCGAGTTGACCGTGGACGAGTCTGAGGTGAAGGTATCGCAGTCCAAGTCGATTTATCCTCCGCGTTTTCCACCAACCCATCAGATCCCAACTGTTCAAGCACTGGTTGAAGCTCAGCGACCGGAGTATTGAACATAGTTGCAAGATCCGATATGTTTTCGCTCACTCCAGGCAGGCTTCTTAGGTAAGACAAAGCACGATCGGAGAGATCGTTTGATGTGTGTTCATCATGACTAAGATCATCCTCTGGCCAGCTCGCCTGTAACACGAGTACTCTTGTTCTACCCGCATCGGTGAGACCCCAGATCTGTCCGCTAGCCTCACTATAGACGAGCCCGTTGGCTGCTAGATTCCGGAGCGCAGGCCACAGTTGATCAGTGGTAGCCATAAGCTCACCGATCATGGTAAGAAACTGGTGTCTGCCGCCCACACGATCCATGCATAGCAAAATCCGATCAGCTAGATCACCTTTTGGCTTCTCCGGTCGTTCTTCTGGACTAAAGCCAAGATCCCAAGACATAGGTTCTGAGATAACCCATGTATCCCCATCAATAGTGTTGTGAACTTCTCCTTCTGCAGCTAGCCTTCGCAAAGCCTGAGCGATGGACGTAGGGTGCCGGCTTTCGAATGCAGAAGCGATCTCCTTGAAGTTCTGACCTATGTACGAGCCAAGTCGGGTCTTGAAATCATGGTCGAGGTAAGTAAGGATTCGTGCGTCTAGATCAGGCTTTTTTGACTCTGGCTCCAAATCTGCTGACGCACTGCCCGAGTTGGATGTACTATCTGCTGGCGCGTCGTATGATGGAACGGTACCTTCTTTGGTGCGGTGCTTGTCATCTACCTGATCTTTGATGTCGCGCAGCCTTTGGTTCCATTCAGGATAAGACAATGCATCGACAGATTCTCCAGTGTCCTCAGGTTCTGCAACTGGCGCAATCGGCGGTGTCGGAAAGCGTATTTCCAAACCTTTCAGCACTGTACTTCCCCGATCCCCAGACCGGCTATTACGATCTCTATTTCCCCAACCGCTAATGAGGCCATTACGATCGATAGCCTGTTGAAGCATATCAAATACTGCATCCGCATCAGACTTTTCGTCGCTGTGAAAGTACCACGGGCCCCTCTCAAAGTATCCTTCCTCTTCCTCCATTGCGTAATGCCACACGCGCAAGAACGTTGTGTTCGAGTAGTCGAATTTGCCGTGATCAGTGCCACGTGCCAAGTCCGAACTAGCACTTTTGAGGTCTATCGTGGCAAATGGTTGGTCCGAATAATCGTTCTTTTCAAATTCCACAATGAGCTTGCTCTTGTAGACATATAGGATGGAATCCGTCCAGTTTGGAGTGTTGGGTGGTTCGAAAACCTTGACACGGATGACAGCACGTGGCCCCGCATCTGGTACGACAGCATCCGCATCTTCGGCTTCCGAAAAGTGGGCCGTCTTGTCATCTTCCTGAACTTGGTCATCGAGCTTCGCAGCATTGGGCTTGTTGATGTCAGCAGATGGGTCTTCGAGAACATCCCTTCCGCTCTTCCCGGTGATCGTCGGTTCGGGGTTCGTTGCCTTATCAACCTCTGCTGTATTCCTCTTCTCCCGTTCCTGACGCCCACGATTGATAGCTCGTTTGAAAAGTTCGAGAAGCGCAATTGAATCAGCAACATCAGAGCTACGGAAATGCCATGTTTCTCCCTGGTCTGATCCTTGCGATACTGTCCACAAGGACACAATCGTGCCTTTGCCGCCGTCCACATTTGTGGTGGTAGCGGTAAAATCTATGGACGCATACGGCATATGTCCAGTAGATTCTCCGTATGGATCAGGATCATAATCGCCAGAGTACATCTCGATCTTGCTCCTGAAAACTCGAACCCATGAGTAGAACCAGTCTCCAGTATCGGTGCGTGGAGACAAGACTTCCACTCGGACTACCGCGGGATGCTCTGTAGCCTGCGCAATACTGTCTGGGTCGTTTGGTGCCGAGAGTTGCTCCGATGCAGGCGTATCAGAGTCTGTCGCGTCAGGCTGTTCGGCTTGAGCAGATGTGTCTTCAAAGACATAACGTCCGCCTTTTGCAACAGTGGATAGCAACAGCCAGGAGCTAGGCAATTTTTCGACCGGCATCTCCAAATGTTCTCTTGAACCCTGCTCGTGCGCTTTGCTATACACAAGCGCATTTTCAGACATCTCCATTCTTTGTAGAACTGCTTTGGCGAAATGGAAGCCGGGTTCGCAGAGTTTGTGAACATCTTCAAAGACACCGTCTTTGCACACTTCGCAAATTTCGACATGTAGTTCGAAGTCCATCAAAGCTTTGGCCTCGTCGTCCTTCCAAGCCCGCGACTTTACTGGTTGCTTGCCAAATCGGACACTGTGGGTAGTCTCTCCTCCAGAGACAGACGGGGAATGCTGATCCGTGGGAACCGGTAATGATGAAGAAGAGCTTCCCTCGACCTGCGCAGGCTGTTTCGCCAAGATAGTAGGCGAAGTATTACCTTTCGTTGGCGGAAAGTACACCGGCAGAAGGCTCTTGTAGACGAACTCGTCATTGGAAGAAAAGACAACGAATATGATCTTATCAAGCCCATTACCCGGCTCAGCAGATTCCAAAAAGCGCTTCACTTCCTCCATGGCCAATGATGCGCAGTCGCGCCGCGGGTAGTTCCGCATGCCGGTTCCGATACTCGGTATCGCAATGGAAGTTGCCCTCATGAGTACGGCATCATGCAGAATTGCCCGGTAGATGTTCCTCAAAATGTTCTTGGTATCGCTCCTAAACACTCCAGGCGGAACGACATGGAGGATATGTTTGGCTGGGAGGAGGTATCCGGCAGTTGCTTTGACGTCGCCTTCTTCGCATTTGCCGAAGGTTGAGACTTCTGAGCGCAGTTCGTCTCCTCCTTTCTTGAATATGCTGCGGTCTAGAGTGCCCATGCCGGAGAAGCTTGGGTCGGTTGAGTTTACCACGATGTCGACTTCCAGCCTCGTGATGTCCTCTCTTAGTAGGCAGACAGTGTGGTTAAATAGAGTGGAGGGTTTCGCCATTGTAGGCTTCGCTTCCAGTTGGCCCAGTATGTAGAGCCTCGCTACGGGGGGTATTTGATGGATTTGGATGAGTCCGCGAATTTTGGGGGTAGGCCTTTCAGCCTCACGCACGTACAGTACCTCATCCAGATGATCGCGTATACCTTCGGCATCTTGACCTTTCTGCTTGACACCATAGGTCTCCAAGATCTGACGCGCTCTTCCCATCGCATCTGGTTCTGCTTTGCCAAGTATCAGGACCTCTTCTAAGCTGTTGGCGAAGATCCAGCTGTAGTCAAAGACACTCGTAAGCTCGAATCCATGCTTGGCTCGTATATCGGTGTTGGCTTCGGTCCAGATAGACTGCGTATTTCCAGCACGGCCCTGTTTACGTGCTCGCTCGGCCATATCCATAATGTCAGCACATGCCGTAAGAATGACGGAACATAGTAAGTTGAGATCGCCCAGACTGCGCTTGAGCTCTTCCGACCCTAGGAGGTATTTGCGGATCGAGCTCAGCGTAGAGTCGATCCTACGCATATCGTGAGCACAAACCGTACTTTGCGTGCCAAAGTCGTAGGTAACGGTGATTGCGGTCAACGCATTTTGAAGTTGCGTACGTGCCTCTAGTACCTGGGCTGCCAGCGCAGCACGATTCGCGGACCAGTCTGAAGTTCTGGCTCTGTCCAAGTCTCCATGTGTGGGTGGGAAGAATACAGGTAGAAAATCGGTATACGCCTTCTCATCGACTGCTGCCCGTACGCAGAAGATGATTCGCTCAGGTCGATGTGTAGGATGTGAATCCAGGTATTCCCTTATCTCTTGTAGCGCTATACGTGCTGCGACACGTGCAGGGAACATGCAACCTCCAGTACCCAGGCAAGGAAAGGCGATTGTTTTGAACGCGTAGTTAGCCGCCATTCTCATGGCACTCCGATAGCACTCGGAAAGAACGTTGAATTGGCCTACCCCTTTGCGGCCTGTATATCCTGGTGCAGCTGCATGAATTACCCATGAGCTTGGAAGATTGTGGCCGTGTGTGAGCTCGACCTGGCCCACTTTGACCTTGGCTTTCGATCTCGCCTCTTCTCTGAGACCTGAACCGCCGGCTTTATAGATAGCGTGATGCAGAGAATCTGGATCAGGATTGGCCTGGAAGTTACCTGAAGCATTGCTGACGATGGCATCCACCCTCAATCTCGTTAAGTCGTAATGACAGAACGAGATCATCTGATTGTAAGCATCGTTTGGCGCAAAGCTCTGATCGCGCTGCAACAGCCGCCTGGACTGATAAAGCGAGCGTAACGTAGGGATCTCGGCAATCGTGATGATTGGTTGTCTGCTTGATTCTTCAACTTCTTCGTCATACGTGTCAGACCCGGATGGAAGAATCTCGGCTTCTTCCGTGGTCAGTGTATCCACTGTTGGCTGGCGGACGAAGGAGCCATCCTTCTCTACAGCGGAAGTTCATCAGTATGCCGTTTATATTGCAAGCTCTCTGAATCTCAGCTAGACATTGACTTACTGCTTGTGCCAGCGGTTCTGGTGAATGTCCACTTGCTTTTGTTCTTTTTACTCTTGAACACAACGTTGGGGAATCGTTGATGGTCATACAGCGCAGTTGCTTGTTCGCCCACCAGATCATCGGCGAACGTGATAAGGCCAGTCCATGAGCCGTAGCCTCGATAAAATCGTACCGATAGAACTCCTGGTAACGATGAGACGTGTTGTCTAAATGCTTCCCGTTCTTCCAGATGTTTCTGGTGCTCGGGCAATATGTTTTCATCAGGCTGTTCATTGTCGGGTTGCTCGTCTTCCGAGTCGTCCAGGTCGTCCACTTGATTTGAAAACATTGCCAATCGATTTTGACTTTCGTCTGGAAGTTGCTGTAGCATCTCTGCGGACAGCAAATCTGGGCTGGTCCCCACTGACTGGAGTGACTGCTTCCTCGGCCCCTTGTATAGTCGCTCAATTCGAGACTGGAATCTGGGTGTTATGTACTCTTTGCCAAAGGCTTTCTGGAAGCGCGCTGCGATATCCTCCCAAGACACGTTCTCTGTGTCCCCGAGCTGTAGTAGTAGGAGATCTTCCTCATTAATCACAGACTCAAGATCTCGCTTGAACCTCTCGTCTCTCAGTTGCTTACGACGCTTCTGCATCGCTGGTATTTCGTACTGCCTGCCAAAGGTCTCGTGGAAGCGCGCTGCGACCTCCTTCCATGGCAATTGCTCCTCTTCCTTGAGTTGTAGCAGCAGGCGGTCTTCCTCATTGAGCTCCGTCTCAACTGGCTGTTCAGTTTCCAGATCTCGGTTAAGCGCGACCATCTCATTGCTTGAACCGGTACTTATCGACTCGGGCAAAGACTGAGAATTGGAGCTCCCACGGCTTGCCACACTGCTTGCACCGTCTTCGTCGTCTTCTCTACTATGAGGCAGTGCAAAGGTAGCAAGGCGCTCCAAATGATTGGCAATGTGGCTCTGCAAATCATCCAAACCTTCAGTGACCGTGGGCACGAAGCATATGGGGCACTTGTCTCGTGAGTCTACAGCTATGGTCTCTCCGATCTTGGCCATGATAGTTATCTGATCGTCAGGGAAGCTACCGATATGTTCTTGCCGAAGATGATTTTCCAGACCAGCTTGGGTGTTGTACAAGGCGTTTACATGTTCAGGGCAGCGCCAAAGCTTGCGATGAGTCGCTTCGTGCTCTGCCCACTCCCGACGACTGCGGAAGAGTAGTTCGGAACTCTCGCAGTCTCGGTGTGTACAAATGTACGGCTGGAGGTCTTGTAGCAGATGTGTCTTCCAAGCTCGACCTTTTCCGTATCGTGCAGGGCAGACGATCCAACAGTATGGGCACTCGAAGTCCTTGTCGCATGTAGCGGCCTTCGGAGGGGGTGGTAGATCGATCCCTTTCCCGTCCAAGTCTTTCACGGTAACCGCGTAGCTCGTCACGGATTTGGTGTCCACGATATCATCTAGAGACTGATGATGATGCGTCGCCTCCGTACCAGATAGCAAGGTTTTCCCAGTTTTTTGACTCGGCGTCGGCTTTGGGGTATTGATCGTCGGCATCGGCTAAGACCGAAGTTAGATCACGTTCGAAGTACTGCGTTAGGAGACAGCTGATGGAACAGTACGTACTGGGTGAGCTTCAAGAGTGTCATGACGCATCGGAGCTGGCGCTTCATTCGCTGTAGGTTTGCCAGCATCTGCTATGTCTTCGGAATCTGCGGAAGCGCCCAACTTATCACGATCTATCGAAGTCAGACTGTGCAAGGTGCAGCAATATTACTCGTCGAACTTACGACGCTTCCAGTACTTGAAATGCCGCCTGCGCAATGTAATAGAAGAGCTCAACCGCTCAGTCAAGAAGTCCTGATCTTCCTCATTCTGTGCAGGATGCGTCTTCCGTAGCTGCGAGAGTAGCTCTCGAACATGCTTTCGATCCAGTTCAGCGTACACACCGAGGATATCCACACCAGTTTCTGGATCCACTGGCGTGTAGGCAGAGGCTTTGAGCGATCTTGAGCGTACGGTCGGCGTTCTGATGCGGACGCTGAGCTTGTAGAGGTTGTCGATGATGTCCACGATTTCTTCATATCTCATCCGCAACTCGCTTCTAGGCTCGTCGCTGTCAGAGTCGTCGGCCTCTTCCTCACTGGACGAGCCACGGTCGCTATCATCGTCAGAACCCTCCGATGGCGTTTGCTGTTCATAAGGCAGGCGCGCCTCAGAAACGATAGCATATGTTTCATTCAGATTCTGCTCAAGCTCATTCAGTAGTCTGAGGGCGCTACTGAATAAGACGGGGGATCCGCGCAGCCTGTAGTCGAGCGAGCTGTGGCCTTTCTGCAACGCTCCCAGATTGCCAGCCCACACTCTGAATCTTCCGACCTCATCGTCGAGTGTTTCGCTCTCAATCCATTGTGACCACTTCCCGTTGCTTGCGTCGAGAGCTTCGGTCAGTATCTGGAAAGCGCGTACATTGGAAGCTGTCGCAAGCCTAAGAGTCGACATTATGGGCGCCCGGCATGTCGGAGCAGGCGCAAGCGAGGGGAGCCTTGAAGTGCGGCGGCGATCGCACGACCCAAACGCTGGAGTGGTTGTTGATGCGCTGAGCTACTGGTAGCCCAAACCAACTGAGTCGTTGATGCCGACGAAAGGACGGCAGGCAGATGCTCTTGTTACTACAAACTCGACTGCAATGAGATGGTAGATGGCAGGCGGTTAGTCAGCACTCGTGTTGTCAGCGTGCAGCCTGAAGGCTGCGATGCTAGGATCTTTCAGGATAGTGGGGGCGCAGTTCAGGCGCCTCGCGGGCAGTGTTACCTTCTGCTGTCGTAAACTCCTGTTGCTCGCGAAATGAGACACTCATGTCTCCTCTGCCTTATCGCTCGCGACGCAGCCATTATGCTTTAGCTGGGAGTCGTGTTCTTCGCGTGATTGCCTGACAGCCCTGTACCCCGCTCGGCCCTCGCTCCTTCCCTCGCCAACCAATGACGCGCGACATCGCCATTGATTCGAAGACCAGGCCATCGCAACAATGAGCGGCATTGAGGTCGCCGGCCTCGTACTTGGCGCCCTGCCATTGATTATACAGGGTAAATTGCGTCCTGATAGCGGGTGATACAAAGCAAAAACGGGCTAACCGCGAGCTAGCAATAACGTCCTACAAGGAAGGACTCGATCCCATCAAGGGCTTCTTGAAATGGGACAAGGAACTTCCCAAACTTATCAGAAAACTGGGAGCTCAGCATGACCAGTTCAATCAAACCATCCAAATTCTCTTCGGATCCATCACGACAGATGCCGAATGGCTGAAGATGTCAACGGATCCTAGGGCTTCACTAGAGCTATGGAAGAGCAAAGAGACAGCGCTTCAGGAGAAGCTTCAAAACACCTACAAGTCCTATCAGAACACGATGACGGAGATAGCGAGGATAATGACCAAGATCGCAAGCAAATTGGATCTGGAAAAAGCGGCTGAGCTTACACGAAACGATCTCGAGGCAATCCTCGCCGCACATCCTAAGAAGGCTGACGACACATTCGAATTTGGCAAGCGCGTAAAGTTCGCCATGAACAAAAAGAGCGTCAAAGGGCTTCTCGATGAACTTGACGAGTGCAATCGACAGCTGGAAAGATTCACGGAAAAGAGCGAAAAGATAGAAACATTCCACAAGGCTACGAAGCCGTCATACGCTACGCGCTTACAAAAGCTACAACGATATGCCAAGGTTTTACACGAGTCGCTCAACTTGTGCTGGTCATGCGCTTGCAAGTCTTCTCATACGGCGAGCCTGCAGCTTGAGCCCCGCGAGAGCGTATTCGCGTCGAAACATCACAAAATGTACAATTCGGCGAAAACAAGTTTCAATGTTTCTTTTTCGACCATCTCGTCGGATAGCCATGGAGCGCCCTGGCTATTTCAGGCTGCTGAATTCCATGTGGACGACGAAGAAGAGGAAGGCTGTCTCACACCGATGCCCTCTCCCAAACCCAGGGTAACAAAGAGCGTCAGCTTCGGATCGCTTCCTCCATACGCAGTCTTAGATCCCGGAACAAGTTCCTTACCTTCTTATGAAGAAGTCAGCGACTTGTGTGCATCGATCCAGCAACTACACAAGACGTCTTCGACTATCGGCTTCTCATTCAACAGCAAGAGCAAACTACGAGGCGCCTACTCAGTTGACAGCGCAGACGCATACATGCCCAGTACAGAGTTGATATCGCTCGAGACCTTATTAGAACGTCCGCCAACGATCAACGGAAAGAAATCCAAGCTGAGTAAGAAAGAGAGGTACAGCCTAGCTTTGACCTTGGCGTCCAGCATACTCTACCTGAACTCAACTCCATGGCTCGCTAGCAAATGGACTGCGCGGGACATCTTCTTCCATCGGACGTCAGATCCTACTCGTCCAATCGACATCACCCGCCCATATCTCGCTCCAAGCCTTTTCGATATTCCAAAAGACGGAGAGAAGAAACCGAAGCCAGTGACTTTCGAGAACAACATACTCCTCGCGCTGGCCGTAGCACTACTTGAGCTCTACTTCGGCACAACAGCCGAGAAATACCGGAAATCTGAGATTGAAGACGAAGTTGCAAACGCACAAGTGCCAGAACAGTGGAAAATGCTTACCTTAGTGCATACTTGGTCACGCAATGAGGCTGAAGAGATGTCTGCTGCGTTTCAAAGTGCAATCGGATACTGCAGCAGTCCCATGGCTAGCTTACAAAATGCCGACTGCCTCCAAGCTGCAGTTGAGAATATTGTGCTACCGCTGCAGGAGGAGCTCAATCAGTTTTTGGGCAAGACATTAGGTTAGCGCAGCGCTCTAGCTATACGAGCAGAGCGGTTCCACACAGCATCAACCTCAAGGAATTCATCTATGATACTGACTCACCCAAATATCAACATAAAGCATCCCAAGAATTAAGCCCGGCGTCAGGAAAAAGCGTCAGAAGCAGACGGAGCCGCGCCTCCCAACTACATGCCGGGTCGGGACGAAGGCCGCTTACCCAACGCGCATCAGCTCGTATCCGACCCACGCGGCGGGCAATACGACTCTGGGGTAGATCAGGCCAACTAGTGCGGCAAATCCCCGAAGCCAAACTGAACGTCGCAGATCGAGCGGCGAGGTCAGAGGTTGCGATGGAGGAAGATCAATGTATCCACAATAGCCACATCGGTTACCATGCGATGTGGCGAGAGAGGGCGGGGCCTAAAAATAGGAGTATGAGCAAACAGCCTCACAGGACCCCCGCACCCCGCTGCTGCTCACGGCGAATTTCGCACAAACGCATGTTCCCGGTTGCGCGGCAAGAATGTGATTCGAAGGGGTGTCGTACGAAGCTTTACTAGTGGAGGAGGAGGTACTTGGCGGGGTACAAAGTTCAAGGACGGGCTCTGGTAGTACATGACGGATGCTAAGGCTGCGTCGCAATTAGGGCTACATATCACAGTGTAGCGGAATTCGCCGGCATGTTAATCTGAAACGCAATCCAAGGCTACACTTGATCACTCGCATTCGCTCGACACAGTGCATGGCCGTCAATCTTACATGTGCAATACGTGCTTGCCGACTATCGGTCTACGTCATGAACTCTGCTGACCGCATCATGGACCGACATTAGCTGGACCCTTTGGGAGATTATGGCGGAAATTGGAGATCTTAGCGGGGGGAGCGCATTATCTGCGTCGAAGGATGCGGTAGCTGGTGAGTGAAGACGCAATAGCAAGGCGCGCATCAAGCCACGCCGGTCAGCCTTATCTACAGCTTTGGAGCCTGCTAGAAATTGCTTGTTCTACGTGGCCGAAGCGTTTGACCGAGATGGCGCGTTTGAGCATAGGTGCGGCAGAAGTGTCGGACATTGGGATTGTTTTTCCCAAGACACGGCGAGAGCATAAAAGTGGCTCTGTTTCGTTTTACACCGCCTGGACGACGCCAGAGATGCAAGCTGCACCTCCTAACGGGGAAGGGAGCGATAACAAGCTAAGCAAGCGAAGCCACCCGGCAAAGCCTCTAGTTGGCGCGCACGACGCCGCCCAAGTCTGAAACAGGCCCACGGTTGGACGAACGGCGCCGACGTGAGGCGGCCAAAATGGGCCGCATGGGGGTTAGGGGAGGGAGTGAATTGGCCACGGCAAGCTGTTGGTTGTGTAAAAGGAAGTGATGTCTGGTGGTGGTGATACTGGGTGGCAACGGCGATACCTAGGGGTGTTAAGCGCTATTAATAACTCAATGACCGCAAAGCCGGGGGTAATTCAAGTTGGCTACGGAGAGGGGAGTGGAGTGAGGAGAGGAGGGAGCGGCGGCGTTGAGTGGTTGCAGGGCTTTGTTATGCAGGCGACGAACCATAACAACAACACAACCAGCGTCCTCACGACCGCACCACGACACTACTGTTGTAGACTTGTAATCATTCACCCTACGGTTTGGCGTGCTCCTGTCCTGAAGCAGTCCTGCAGTGGGCCAGCAGTGCGCATTCAACGCTCGTCAATCGGTCCAGGGCCATCCCGGTCGAGCTTTGTCTTGGCGTGTCGGCACCCCTTAACGTCACCTGCAATCCGTTTTCTCGATTCCAATTCAAGCTCCTGCCACGCCGACGCAGCTCAAGTTACTTCAATCCCCCCAGCGCTCCAAGCCGCCCGACACTCGCTGAGCCCCGGAACACTCACAGCCCGCCAGCGCAGAGCGCACCCTCACGCTCTTTTCGCTGTTCCGCGCTCCCTCGCCCACCACCACCGCCATGGCACAACAGTACGAGCCCCCGGACTGGCCCTAGACATGGCTAACAGCAGCGCAGAATCACGGCGTCCTTGAAGGACTTCTGGCACACGATGACGTCGTACGACCGCCACGCCTCGCACGACTCGCCCTACCGCACCGGCCGGCACATCCCCATCCCCCAGAGCCGCCACGCCGCCCTCACCTCCATCACGGCCAGCGGCGCCGAGTCCCGCACCGACCTGCACTCGCCCTACCAGCACGACGAGCTCGCGACGAGCAATGGCTTCATCGGCTCCCCCAAGGGCCCCATGTCCCCCAGCTCCCCTTACTCGCCCGGCATGCGCGGCTCTCTCAGCCGCCAGGCCACCATGGATTCGGACTCGATCCCCCAGGGCGCCAACGGCCAGATCCCCATGCAGGACTTCAACGAGGGCCTGCCCCCGCCGCCGCCTGTCAGCCACTCGTGGCGGCGCATCGACCGCTGGGTCGAGGACCACTACCAAGAGCTCTTCGACAACATGTGCGAGGGCTGCACATCCAACGACGTCAACGAGCTGGAGCACGAGCTTGACGCGACCCTGCCCATGGACATCCGCGAGTCGCTGCAGGTCCACGATGGCCAGGAGCGTGGCGGACTGCCGACTGGTGTCCTCTTCGGTCTCATGCTGCTCGACTGCGAGGAGATTGTCATGGAGTGGAAGAACTGGCGGAAGGTCGCCGAGGAGTACCTCACCACAAAGGTTGACTACCGCACACCGCAGATCCCAGTAAAGGCATTTGCTGGCTCCTCGACCGCTCCCCCCGTTGCCACAGTCCAGAGCACCGGCAACCCGCTCTGGCGACAGGACCTCCTCGCGCGCCAGGACTCACAGCCTCAGGGCGCCGTACAAAAGGCATATGCCCACCCCGCATGGATCCCTCTCGCTCGCGACTGGGGAGGCAACTACCTCGCTGTTGATCTTGCCCCTGGTCCCAACGGCCAATGGGGCCAGATCATCATTTTCGGCCGCGACTACGACACCAAATACGTTGTCGCGCGCTCATGGGGCGCGCTGTTGGCCATGGTCGCAGATGACTTTGCCTCGAAGGACGTATCCATGGACGAGGAGACGGGCGAGCTGAAGCTGCTAGCTTTCAAGCGCCAGAACGTAGAGCCGCCTTACCTAGAAGTCCTCCGCTGGCGGTGTGACCAGAAGCACGGCCGCCGGCCACCCAAGAGACGCCCGAACAGCGGTCTGCGCGTCAACCCCAATGCGCCGGGTATGGTCGTCCCCAGTAGCACTGCGAGCAGCCCCTACCACAGCCCTGTAATGGGCCCCGAAGACCGCGGCCGAAGCCCCCACCGCCTATCCAAACCGCCCAAGGGCGTCAGCCCACGAGGCAAGCTCTCCAGTCCGCTAGCCCGGGTCGCAGAAGAGAACCCAGCACCCATCCGCGTGCACACCAACCTCGACTCCAAGACCGCGACTCCCCAGGAGAACCTCATCTCCATGGACACCCCGCGACCAAGCGACGAGTTCCCCGCCGCTCGTCTGCCCACACCGCGTGATAGCCTCAGCAGCGACAAGGAGAACAAGGATGTCAAAGATGACAAGGAGAACAAGGACACGAAACCAGCTGCCCCTGCCGCGGCCGCTCCCGCGCGCTCGTCGCTGAAGAGCCCCGTCACGGCCACCGAGGCGGAAGACCTCAAGACCGTCGAGATATAGGAATCGAGGCGTAATCATTTGCCCTTCTACCACCATCACCATCACAATAACAACGCTTCTTCCCAGCATTGATGAATCTACTACTTTTTTAGAAAGAGAGCGAGCGAGACAGAAAGAAACGGCTGGATACCTAAGGGACAGAACCAATATACACGTTTACGGAGTAAGCAACGGCGTAGCAAGGGAAACTTGGGTGGCAGGAATCGGGGGCGCGGATTGAGGATTAAAGCATGTGCAAACATTAATTCTTTCTACGGTCTTGACTGAAGTGTGTGTGTATTGATGCGAGCATTTTCTCTCCCTTACGTCCCCATTTTCAAGGTTTCTTTGCGAAAGGACAAGGCTGAGGAGAGGCCGATTCTGTGCAAATAGGCGTTTCTCTTCTTCTTCGATTCTTCGATTCTGGCTGATTGATTGAATGCAACTGTTTACTACTACTTCTTCTTCTTCTTCTTTTCTTGCTTTCACATGTAACAACTTCAGCGGATGCGCTATCTAGTACGCACGTCATTATGTGGAAATGTAACAACACAGTACAATGCCAATTTGATTTTCTTCATATGCTACGAAGATCATCGACTGTCGTTCGTTACCTGTACGACACACTGTACCAGAGTGTTTTCGCATGTTCACCATGATTACCATGACTACCATACTTGCTTTCTTTTTCCTCACACCTGGGCACCTTTCCATGCTTCTTTCGGTGTTTTACGCTTGGCCCCCCGACAACCCACTTGGGGCATATTTGCTTCTTCCCGTTCTGCACACCATGACTCGGCTATTCATATCCACCTAGCATCCATTTGCTTCTTCCCGCGCCCCCTCTTTCCGCTTCGACCTTCCGGGAAGTTTTTTAATCCTAGCCGGGTGTTTCGGGGGTTGCTATTCTTGGTGGAAGTTTTGGATGTGTGTTTGGATGCGCGTTTGGGATCATGTTTCTTCCGAGGAGGAGGGTCAGTGAAACGTGTTCTCACGATGATGGAAAGGAGAGTGGATTGGTGGTATCCAGGTGTGTTGTTGCAAGATAGACATGGCATGGAATTTGGTCGTCATGTCCGCGGATACTGGTCATGTGCGTACTTGGGCCTTGGGACTTGGCTGTGCTGGTGGATTATGCAGCGGGGAAAGGTGAACATTAGGTTTGTACCGAACTTGGTTCCTTGGTCCCATGGCCATGTCCACCTTCGCTGCTGACATAGGTATGGGAATGACGATACCATTTTCTGACTGACTTGGAAAAGGGCGGGGGTTTACTGTGCCTCCTCGTGACACGGCCTCTCTCTGCTTTGTTCGCATGGCGAATACCAAGATTGTGAGTCAACGAAACGGCGCGTGAATTAGATTCTGGGTTTGACAGCAGTCGCCTCGCTCCTTTCCTTCCCTCTACAAAAACTACTTTTTCTTACTAGTGACCGCCTAGTCCCCTTATTGGACTAATTTCCCCTCCCGCCAAGATGTCCGCATCCCTTGACAGAACGGAATCCAGGGGATCTAAGCTAGAAGATGTCCTAAGAAAATCCACGAGACTCGAAAATTGTGCGTTAGTCGTTCTCGTTACCACAGTCGTTACACAGTCATTACACAGTCATTACCTAGCTCGCGAGCCCCGCGATAGTTTCAACAGCAGTCACAGTACATTTACTTAATCCTACCTGGATAATCATATCCAGTTCTTCGTCCAAATACACGCATAACCATCACACCCCACGGAACCGGTCACTGGACGAGTTGGTTTCGCGTCGACACCCTTACTCCTTCCCCTCGACACAGCAGCAATGGCCCCAGGGATGACAATGCTTCGCCTCAGCATGAGAGTGGTGGAGATCCAGATGAGAAGGATGAGGAAAGAAATTAAGGCGAAGCAGAGGCAGAAGGACGAAGTAAGGGTTGATTCATTAGAACAGCGAGAGGGCGGAATGGGATGAATATTGCGAGGGGACGGTAGATCTGTCGCGCATGAACTACCGACACTATTTTCTGCTTCGGAAGTGCAGTCTGGAGAGATGGTCAAGGAGAAGGTCATAACGACGAAGAAGGTGGTAGTGACGGTGATGGTGACGGAACACTGGGCATTCAACATTCGCATAACAACCGCAAGGCTCGCATACAGGCCTGCCACTTCATCATACATCGAACTCTACTACGGCACAAGAACGGCCCGAACGCTACACGAGCCGCCTTTGCCTGAAAGCTATCAAGCCAGCGCCAATTATCCTCGCTGAGTCTTACTGGTCATACACCGGCGTGCCGTGCAACAGCGCTCCTTCACCTGCATGCGGGGTAAGAACTCACCCCCAATCACCTGTATGAACTCCGCTTACGCGTTTTGAAAACCATTAGAGAGCCAAAAACCACATAATCACACGACATGCACACAATACAGGACCGTGCCCGCGCCGCACGCACGTACAGCTGATTTGGGGTGAACGGGCAATCTGATGAGGGGTTGTTGGCTTCAGCCTTGGTGGGTTTGAATGATGGAAAGTAACACCTTTATCCGTACTTGGCGATATCTTCATCCCTTTTATTTGCACCGTTTAGCTTCATCATAACAATGTCCAACCCATTTGAACTTGCGCCAGATGCTGCCGCCGGGTTCTCCGCCTCTATTGACGTCGACGATGCGGTTGTTCGCTGTAAGGGCCAACTCCAAGACTTGGTACTTTACCTATTGCCTGACGCGCCGTTTATCTAGTCTTTCCAGAAGGATCAAAGATTGTGACTGCCGTTGGTCATGGCGCGAGTCTGTGGACGCGATCCGCTCGAATCGACGTCGAAACGTCAGACGCGACACCGAAATCCTACTTCATCAAAGTCTGTCTCACGAGTATCTTACTCTAGGTTAATACACCGCAGAAAAGCGATCTGACTAATGTGAGAACAGGTCGCGCCAGGTCCGAATGGCCGTAGTATGCTAGAAGGCGAGTACCACTCAGCCGTCGACATGCGCGAAGTTCTGCCCGGCTTCTCACCCATCCCCATCGGATGGGGCGTTTTCGATTCCGACGAAGACCTCGCTTTCTTCCTACAAGCCTTCCATGACATGGATACCGAGATACCCGATATGGACCAGTTGACCAGAACGCTCGCCGAGTTTCACATCAAAAGCGAGGAGCGCTTTGAGGAGCTTACGCGGGGTCGACGCCCCGATGGCATGAAGTTCGGTTATCACGTCACGACGCACAACGGCAAGCTGTCGCAGGACAATACTTGGACGCGAACCTGGGAAGAATACTTTGTGCAGAATATGAGGAGGATGCTGGAGCATGATGAGAAGGAGGGGGGTGAGCGCCCGCAGGAGATCGAAGAGTTGCTCGAGCCGCTCTTCGAAAAGGTCATACCGAGGCTCTTGCGCCCTATGGAAATGAACGGACGGGAGGTGAAGCCCTCACTCATTCATGGCGATTTGTGGTATGGCAACACTTCGACCGATCACGAGAACAACGTGCCGATCGTGTATGACGCATGTTGCTTCTGGGGCCATAATGAGTGTAAGTGACAGATCGAGTTTGTAGACTGTTAGCTGACATTTTGCTTCCTATAGACGAGATCAGGACCATGCGCGCAAAGACACGATATCGCTTCGGCAAAGCCCAACAAAGGGCGTACCTGCAACACTATCCTGCTGCATATCCAATTGAAGATTTCGAAGCAAGGAATGCGCTGTACCATCTGTAAGTAGCCGAAGCTTGTAATCATTTGATGGAAAGACCATTCTGATACCTGCGACAGCCGAAGCCAACTCCATGATTGCGCCCTATTCCCTCAAAACCCACGATATCGTCAAACGTACGTACAAGAAAAAAAGAACTCCCAGTAAATATGATCACGCTAACACACGAAATAGCTTTACGGAGGAAACGAAGAAGCTAGTGGATATGTTCCCCGATGGCCTGGAAGGCTGGCTATCACAGCAAGAAGCGCAGAAGGAGTCCGAGTCGGCTCCAGAGAAGAATGCGTAGGCGCAGGACCGTCGTGTTGGCGATAATTTCTTCAAGTCCTTGGCACAATCAGAATGCAATAGTGTAGGTTAACGGTCGTTTGATGACAGCAATTTCATCCTTTCTCGCAATCACCAGTTCACCATTCGTCGTGAGGAGTAGCAGAGGCCGGTTGTTCGCTTTGAGCCACTCGTCAGGAATGAACATATGGTGTGCGCATTTAGCGCCTTGGACACCGAGGGTGAGTGAGCATAGCCACAGGTCCTTGTCCAGGAAGTACAGCTTGTTGCCCTGGATGCCGATGATGTGCTCCACTTTTGTGGCATCGCCCGACGCGATAGGGTGCAGTACGTGTGGAGCTGCGCCTGTTTTGTGGAAGCTCGAGCAGTCTAGCAGAGCAGTAAGTATCGTGGATGGGCGCTTGCCACCCTTGGACAACGCGATACCGATGTGTTTTCGGCCGGACGTTGGTGCTGCGTGTTGCACGATCAACTTTGGCTCTCCGTCGGCAAATATCTCCGTCTTCCCCAGGGTTGATAGCAAACTAAAGTCGTTCCATGAATATTGCGTGATGATGTTGTATTGTATCGCGAAGAGCATGTTTGGTTGGCTGGGGTGGTTAGCCCAGATTTCATCGGACGTCGGCTCAGATTTGCTGCTGATTCCATCAGCTTCTAGGTCGAAATGTACGACTGAGTCGTTCAAAACGACTAACAGCTTGGAGCCTTGATCGTTGAAGAGCAGCTGGCGTATAGGCTCTTGGTAGTGTATGTGCAGAATATCCTTGCACGCCCATTGGCCTAGAGCCTGGTACGATTTTACGATGAGCTCGTTCGTTCCGCCAATGCTCGCGATAGTCCTAGGGCTGATGGCGATTTGGGATATCCAGCTACCTGTCGCATGTTCGTACAGGAGCTGAATGCGGCTTCCCTTTTCCGTCTGGTGCAATGCCACAGCGCCGTTATCGGTACCGCACAAAACGAACTTGCCGCAAGCCGTGGCAGCTATAGCAGAGATCTCCGCTACTTCCTCTTCTACTATAACATTCTCGTCGTGCGTTGGCAGCATATCTGACATGCTCTCCGTCTCTTGAGGTTCTGTGCGCATCAAGACTGGCGGCTCCCACACATTGCATTGCGACTCGCGGATATCGATAAGACGCTCGCTGTTGGCACTGAACGTGATTTTTCGGATGGCATGATTTGACTTATGAGTTATCTTGTAAAGAAGTCTCAGCGTCTCGGCCTCGTAAAGTAATATCGCACCAGTACTGTCACCGACCGCGAGCGTGCGACCATCGGGGCTACAGGCAAGTTTTTCGACTTCGAAGTCATGAACCATGTCGATCAACGCACCTTGGGCGCTGGGATCGTACGTTGCAAGCCCTCCGTCTCGGTAGACAACGGCTAGCAAATTGATGTCTGAGCTTGGGCAGAACTCTATCGCGGCAGCAGGCTCTAAGAAGTCGAACGTTTCGGCGTTGAAGCTCGAGTCGGGCTCGCATTGACCAATCTCTTCGTTGGTATCGAGCTCTGATAGAATGATCGGATGACCACGATGTACTGTGGCAAGCATGTTCGAAGCGACATCAAGACTGGCACATGTTATGTCGCCACCAGGAAAAAGCTGGAGACCTCGTCCTGCATTCGAGTAGGGGCGCACAGTCATCTTCAAAAGTCTGCCGTCCGTGGAATCTCGTACCACCAGAACATTGTTTCTTGTAATGCCGATAATCTGGCGATCCTCTTGAGCAAATGAGAGTGCCAATGGCTCAGCGGTAACTTTCTCTTCCCACACTTTGACGCCATCAAAAACGTTCCAGAGCTTCACGAGTCTCAGTCCTGCGGAAACCAACATGTCACCCGATGAGCTGTAGTGCAGGATCTTGACCATCTCTTTATGCTGGAATGAGCAAATCTCCTGGAACGTAGCGTGGTCATATACAAACACCATCCCGCTTTGTAAGCCGACAGCAAATGTAGACTCTCCGCTCGCGACTGCAGTGGCAAGCTTCCCATGGAAAGACATACCGCAGAGCCGATCGTCCCATGAGTCGTTCGAGATACCGACTACATCAATACCCCTGCGGCTGTCATACTGAAGGAGGAAAGCACTCTCGCGCGGTACTAGGGGAGGAATGAGTCCGTAGATCGACTGAGGTAGCCTGAGTAGATTTTTGCCGAATTTGGCCACAACACGAACCAGGTCTATAGACCATTGCTGCACGCACTGCGATTTCTTGTCGATCAATGGCTTGTGCTTTGCTCGTGCTTGTAGGAAGCCGCGTAGATTTTGCGAGGCTTGTATGAGGGGTCGCAGCTTTCCAGTCGCGGCAACGTGTTCGATCCAGCTCAGGCCATTCGTTGTGAGAAACTTGTAGATGCTGTCCAACAGAATGTCGTCTTCAGAAGTTCCTCGACGGACGTGATCACTGAAATGAAGACATGCGTATTGGGCGAACGGCGACGTCTCAAGTCGGCGGTCGATGCGCACTGTGGACGGTCCAGGAGAGGCCAGCATCCGTACGGGTCTCATCTGGGAACTCTTGAGGTACTCCAGACATAACGTCGCTAGAGAATGGTGTGCATTCGTCGAGTTTGTTGCGAAAGTCTCAAAAAGCCCGTAGTTCAGCAGGTAGTCGCGGGCTGTCTGATGCACTAAGCACACGCGGCTGGACCTGTCGACAAATATGAGATTGCCACATGCTGATTTGATGGCATGTTCAAGCAATGTAATCCGAAGGTGGATTTTCAATGCATTAGCAAGTTCCGCAACGGTCAATGGGTACATGGCACACACGACGATACTTAAGATGGCTCTCGTAAGCTTCTTGCCCTCCTCGTCGGTATCCAGAATTTCCGTCAGCGTCCTTTTGTAAAGCTTGTCCATGCCAGGTGGCATCTCGTCCAAAATGCGCTCAACGTCTTCAATGCTATAAGCATGCTCTAGCTTTTCCATCACCAACTGCACCCAGAGGAAACAGCCTTCAGACTTTTGTAGTATCTTCTCAGTGAGATGTAACCGACGTTCCACTGGCTCCCGTTGAAGGTTGTGTGATTGTAGGCCGTTCTCCATGTATCTCTTGATGTTGTGTTGAATGTCGTCAGCCCCGAAACTGTGTTCAGATACCCTCGCACCTACAACGGCCATTTTTGTCCTAATCTGCGGCGTTGGTCGGCTGGTGATTAGTATCTTTATCTGATAGACCGCTTCCAGTTTGCTGATCATGTTGAGGAACACTTCGAAGTCGCGGCATTCGTCCAAAGCATCGATAATCCAGTACTGCGGTCGACGGATGGGGCACGTGAAAATACCGCCAACGAAGAGCTTCCGCCATATGATCTTCTCTTTCGAGCTATCGAACTGAACGCCAGTCTCCTTCAGCCGCAGAAGCTTCTCCCGGACACAAGGGTTCAGTAGCGCCATTTGATATGCTATGGATCGCAACATGCCACTGACCGTTGACTTAGATCGTTCTTCTAACGAGAAGAAATAGTAGCAACAGTCCATGTTGACAGCTTCAAGATGGCCCACGATCTGGCTTGCCAAGGTAGATTTCCCTGCACCGGGCATAGCATTGACCCATAAGACTTCCAGAGACTGAGGGATGGTTGGGCTCGCTGGCAGGATCATGTCATACACGGTGCTATCACGCCAGTTGCGGAACAACTCCAGATCCAAGAACCACAGACCCGAACCCGGGAGCGCGAGGTCCTCCAGCTCGCAAAGATCGTCTTCCGGTTTGTCGCGCACATCCAGATATTCTTGCAGGCCGCGCAGCATCTGCACATCGTGCGCATGTTGTTTCGAAGACACTGTGGCAAGAAATGTGAGTGGGGCCAATCGACACTGCGAATATGACTTACCATGTCGCATGATCGTTTCTATCGCCTGACAGAGCGAGTTCCGAAGAAGGATGAAGTCCGGGTCTTTGGGACTTTCGAACTTGCATATGCCGCGGTGGTTCTTATTCATGGATATCCTTTTCTCATGTTCGTAGCCTAGAACAGCGGAGTCCGCGCTGACTATCATTTGTGATGTGCCTGCCCAAGTTTCCAAAGTCTCGTAGAAGGAATATAGCTGCAAGGTCTTTGAGAAGCGTGGGAAGTCATTGTTGATGGTTTGTATCATGACGGAAGCGGGTTGAAGGTCCTTGACATAGGGTTTGGCACCATGAAACGGTGAAAGAGCGACGAGTAGCTCAGCCGACTTGGCGCTGTCGGATCCTTTGTGCGGAGTACCGAGGAAGAAGATGCTTGCGATTCGACCTGCGATGTCTTCGTAGTTGAGGTTTCCATGAGCCTCGATGTGCGCCTCCCATTGTTAGCTTCATGTCCTGTCAGGTACAACGCCGGCCTTACCTTTTTCACAAGAAGACCACCCATACTGTGCGCAACGAAAATGATCTTGGAATGCGGCGTCTCTCTCATTGAAGGAGAACTCTGTATGGAAGCTAGTAGCGTTCCAGCGATGTGGTTTATGTTGAGGATACTCGATTTGGTGTTCATCCAGTCAGACTTGTATCCGAAGCTGTGAACGCGGGCGTTCTGGAAGCCTGGGTCTCTAGACAACCATTCTTTCGGCCAAAAATGTTCCAGCCTTTTGGTGCTGCTCCAGGTCTTCCGAGACCCTCCTTGTAATCCATGCACGAAGATAATGTCCACCAGAGGCTGAGGTGAACTGAAGAGCGTGTTCAGTCCGAGCGGGCCGAAGACATCTTCATCGTTGAAGTTCGTTGAATCGGCTATCGAGAGGGAGGATAGGACGCGCTCTAGAGACTCGGTGTCGAGAGTGTCTTTCGTCTTTCGTCGGCGGCCGAACTACGCTCGATGTGTCAGCATCTCATCTCGCCTCATTACAGATGGTTGGCGTCTTACGGGATAGTCCATTGCGTCCGAATCTACTTATCTTCATGCCGATAATAGATCCGCCCGAAGTCGTGGATAGATGTTGCGCATGTCCGCCGATCCGAGGCTGGAGAGAACCTCAGTCTCAATGTCAGACGCGCCAAGCCGTCTAACACACGTTTGTGTCCGAGTGTGACTCTCGGATGATGACCACAACGGTATTGAAACGTAACGCCGGTGCTCACGTAATGCAGTAACGCGGCACGGGTGGGCTGAGTGCATGCCGCATCTGCAGGCGAGCAACATGGGCACTTGGGCTGGATATCTGTGACACGTACAGCGCATCGCCGATTGCTGCCTATGTAAGGAATTGAGTCGGCTGCTTGCAGTGTTAATACCTGCTCGCTGTTGCGTCTGGTCCAAAAACCATCGACAAAATGGCCCGATCCGCCACAACCGTCATTATTGGAGCAGGCATCAACGGATTAGCCACAGCCTTCTACCTGGCGAGCGCTTGCAAGAACGGAGAAACTATTGTTATCGTCGAGACATCTCCAGATGTCGTGAGTTCTGCGTCTGGAAAAGCTAACGGCGTCTTGTCGGATTACGGTCGTATAGCTCCTACTGCTGAGCTGGCCCATCTATCATGGAAGCTGCACCAGCAACTTGCGATATCGTATGAAGGCGCCATCAGATGGGGATACGCAAAAACCGTGAGGCATAAGTTGTTGAGTGCGAGGGACCCAGTGCCTGAGTTTCACACCCAGTATCCTTTGCCAGAATGGATCCGCAGGCGAGACCAGTATTGCCAGGTGACCATGGGTAACCCACACGATTGTGCACGCTTGTACGTATACACGACCTGATGTAGAACGCTCTCGGCTGATCGATCTAAGGGACACGCGCAAGTTTATCGACTTCCTCCGTCAGAAATGCGAAGAGTTTGGTGTCAAGATGCTTTTTAAGTCGGAGGTTCACCGTGTGCACGCTGAACAAGAAGAGCTGACAGGAGTCACGATCAAGCACAACGACGAGCTCCGCGAAGTCGAGTGCGCTACACTCGTGATAGCGGCAGGATCATGGAGTGGGAGAGTCCTTGAGAACTTGTTCCCCTCGTCTAGTTTCCAGCTCGAATTTGAGGAAAGTGATCGATCGGCAGGTAACTGGCTGATTCTGAAGGCCCCGCGCCCTTCGAACACCGACTATTGCCACCAAGTGTATGTCGAAAACGTCGCTGGAGCGCCAGTAGAAATATCCGATTATCGAGACGGACGACTCTACGTAGGCGGCTACGTTGGCGATGCCGAAGTCATGCCTGCAACAGCGGTAGAGGTGATACCTCAAGCCGCGTCGATCGCCGTTATGAAGGAAATTGCTTCACAGTTCGTAGATATCGACGATATCGAGCTGGCAGTGTTGGAAACCGGGCGCTGTTATCGACCGATCCTGGCTGAGGGTAGGCCAATCATTGCAAAAGTCCCAATGCGCACTTTGATGGGGAAGCTCTCTAATGCAGCACGAGGGCCGTATATGCCGGGCGGTGTTTATGTCAATACCGGACAAGGTACAAGTGGAATCTGCATGGGCCCTGGCAGTGGATTGGTCATGAGCGAGCTCATCCGCGGGGTGCAGCCTTCAGCCGATATCAGTGGCTTGAACTTGCCCGCGTGACAGACAAGCCGTTTGTCGCCCGATCCATGAAGGAACCCAGTTTGGCTGATGCGAAGCACACACCGGCGGCTATGACCATGTGGCGAATCGTCGTGTCTGCGACCCTCATACCGTAACAAAATTGTGTATGCGTTAAGGGAGCAACAAGATAGTCGTGCTATGCGCACGATTCGAAAAGAGAGATGATGGGTTGATGAAAGTGAGTCGTGGTGCGACGCGTCTCTCATCCGGAGACGAAAAGAGGGGCTGGCATCCCGACGCGTCCCGCCCGCACGCTATCGAATGGCTTGCCAAGACTACCTCATCAACCCCCTACCTCATCAAACCACAGCGACCCTAACAACGATAAGGGCTTGGCATCGATGCATAAAGTGCTATTTTGTACCTAGGTAGTCTTGAGGCTCGAAGAACGTCGACAACTGCGCGTCGTGTCCAGGCCAAAGAGAAAACACGACTTCCACATCATGTTACGAACATCGATGCGGTCGGTGATGTGCGGAAGTACGCTTCATTTATAGTATTCATCTCTGACATTCGCATTCATTACTTCAACATCACTTCTCCTTGATGTGAACGCCAACTCCCTCTCCAACCTCCCAAAATGCCACAGTCCTCTCCGCAATCGTCTTGGGGTTCAGCACCTTATTCTCCGGCGCTACAACTCCCTCGACATAAACCAGCCCGATATGCACGCCACTATCACTGAACGCACGACTGAAGCTCTCCACCATATTCTTCTGCGAAGCCTTCACCAGACTCAGTGAAAGGAGTTGCGGTACCGGATCCCATGGCAGGTGGCTATTCGTAACGAGAAGAGCGGGCTTGAGCGAGGAGTTTGACTTGGCCAGGCTCTGGAGTTTGGGTATGTAGTGCTGTGCTATGACGTAGAGGGCTAGATTGGTTGTCTGTTGTTTCGGTTAGTGAATTGCGGAATGGTGGTCTCGGAAATGGATAGTTTACCTGGAAGTCTTCCTCAATCTCCTCCACGCTGACACCCAGGACATCGTTCGGCTTTATACGAGCAGCGTTGAAGAAGACGACTTCTACGTCCTCGCCTTCGGTCATGCTGTCTAGCTGCTTTAGTACATCCGGGATAGCCTTTGTATCCGCAAGATCGATGCGCAGGGTGTCGACTCTGACGGAGGAGTTGCTTTTGCTGACAAAAGGCGCATCTTCCTTCTCGAGACGTTCTGTGTTGCGCGACAGAAGGATGACATGCTCAATGCCTTTAGACGCGAATTCAGAAGCCACGTGATTACCGATTCCTGGCCCCGCGCCGAAGATGATGAGGGTACGTGTCATGTTGAAGTATTCAGGGTGTGATGCCGTCGATGTGGTATGCGGGAAGTGATCTTGCCGATGGGGCTGGAGCCTCATAATTTATACCCCGAAGCTCCTAAGAACTACATTTCAAATCATAATGTCGTCAAAGGTCTCGCTCGCGTATCTTACTATTGCCTAGCTGCATCCGAATAATGCTTCCGGATGGCTTTCGTCCCGAGGTCGTCCACAGGGCGTACTTGGGCTTATAAATTGAAGCTTGCTGCTGCAGCACATACTGGTACATGATGTTCCCGGAGGTTGCAGAGTGGTGGGATGGAATGTTGGTTTTCAGGATTGCTCGAAAAAGAAATGTTCGTCATGATCCCAGACGCGTCAGGCTGGACCCACCTGTATTTGCCCATCGCGCTACGTTAGCGCCTCGCGTCATATACCCATCTCCGCTCTCGATCGCCTCACCGACGTTGTTAGTGATTCCGGAGGCTGAATTACTAACAGCACCATGTTGTTAGGGTGAGAGTGCGCGTTGCTTAGGCATGGTCAAGCTTTGGGAAGCTTTCTGTGCTGAGTAAGATGCGAGGTCTGCGGGGTCGCTACCAGATCTACGACCGTACCAAGATCTCATCTCATGTCACGCGAATTCCCGGTTCGCTACTTCATCGCCATCTTGATGCATAATGTGAGCGCGAGAAACAATGAAGATAGGCAAAGGCTGGAATGTATCGCGTCGGCTCAGAATGACTCATTTTGACCAACCCTCTTTGGGCCAGATAAGGCGCACCTTTATATCGAGAACGAGCCGCGAACATGTTCCACGATGTCTTTTCCTTGATCCGCTTAGAATAACACCATGTCGCAACGAACAAGAGATACCACGCTCGCCAGCGGTTTCACAAAGACGATACATAAGAAACCGACCGCCGCCTTAGACCCAGCTTCCAACAAATTACCAAAGCCGCTCAACGTCCTCATAATCGGTGCATCTCGCGGCATTGGAGCCGGAATTGCATACGCATATGCACAAGCGGGTGCCGCGTCTCTCATCTTAGCAGCAAGGTCATCTTCAGCCCAAGAGCTAGCAGCAGTCGCCAAACAAGCTCAAACCCTCAACTCTTCGACAACCATTAAGAGCCTGGATTTCGACATAACATCCAACGAAAGCGTTGCGCAACTTGCGAGGAACGTGAAAGAAGAAGTGGAAAGGCTGGACGTTGTGATCGTCAATTCGGGGTACTCAGGACCGGTAGTGTTGAAAGTCGACCAAGGCAATCCGCAAGATTTCCAAGATGTATTCGACGTAAATGTACAAGGCACATATCTTGTTGCGCATCATTTTGTTCCGCTGCTAAAGGAGAGTGATGGCGCGAAGACGTTTATCGCCATCAACTCCTTTGCAGCATGCATCACCAACGGACACATTGCGAATACTGCGTATTGCATCTCGAAATTTGCGCAGGCACGTCTTGTTGAGTTTTTATCAGAGCAGTATGGTCCGGATGGTATACTAGCGGTTGCTGTGCATCCTGGGGCTGTGAATACTGAGATGGCGGATAAGACTACGCCTGACAGCTTCCGTTCTTGTGAGTGCATCCCTGTATAATCGTGGTATTGTTTTGCTGACTTTGTAGATCTCACAGATGATGTTGCTCTTGGTGGCGCGTTTTGCGTGTGGTTAAGCATTGAGAAGAGGATGTGGTTGAATGGCCGATTACTGGGTGCGACGTGGGATGTTGACGAGTTACTGGAGAAGAAAGCCCAGATAGAGGAGCAAGACTTGCTCAAGTTTGGTTATAGGGTTGGTGATGCTTCCGCCGTCGGAAAGCGAATATGAAACTGGTCGTATGACAGGCTACATCTTGTTTTCGGGCGTTGCCTCCCAGTCTCTTTCCCAATCTACCAATTCAATGACGTTGCCTCGATCATACATACACGATCTCCTGTAAGTAGCAGAAAGTACAGCTCGTAGGTGCGTAGAACTGTACTTACCTACGTCTGAGCCAAGCGAAGCCTTCCGTAAACTGGTGCCGACAACGCGCACTTCTAGAAAGGCGCCTAGCGTGGTCTGGTCTGTGCACAAGTGGCTGTGACCGTGAGTACGTCGTGCAACCCGGCCGGTAGCTATTGTCGCAAAGTTATTGTACACAATAGCGACACCAAATGTTCACCTTAATCGACGTGAAGGAGACTCGCGAGGGTAGGTTGTTGATCACCACTAATATAAATAGCTCTTTTGCTGCATAGCTGCTTGTTACCTACACTTTCCCCTCTATCGCTAACAATGGAAGACAGAAATGGCTTCTCCCGGATTTCCCTACCGCTAACCTTTCGACTTCGCGCGGGTCTACGCGACTAGTGGAGGGGCTGGAAGGCCAATTTATACACCACAGCGACTGATTGAAGCTCGCAACCTATGCTCTGCTCTATATATCGACAACGACATAGCAGTGCGAATTCATGATAATAACCCGAGCTGCACCGTCTTTTAGCACGATATAAGTATATACCATGACACAACGGCGCAGCCTTTGCTACGAAGTCTCCACTACACATCGGAAAGTTCTCGATCTTCTGCCTATATACCATTCACTTCATCTGCGACAGATGTCATGGCTGCGTCTCCACGGACCACGACAATGAGCAGCGCCACGGTCATTCACCGAGCGAAGGGAGTCATCACATGGTGGGCTCAGCGGCTCCCTAGGAGTATATAAACGCAGGCCAGCCGCCCGATGAACGACCTCAACACCCACCGACGAGCTCAACTCTTGTAATCAGACTTCTGTAGCTTTCAACCTTCTTCTCAAAGTCTTTACCAGCGGAGCGCGCTCGGCACGATCTTTCACTCCGATCTCACGACCACCCACTCGCACCACCACAAGACATCAAAGAGCTTCACAATGTCTTCTTCACCCGACCGCTCAACTACGACTGCTTCCGTGCCTCTACGGAGGGTCGGCGACACAGTCGCCCATGAAACTGGAGGACTCGCTACCAAGGCTGATCTTGACGAGGTCAAAACAAGCATCGATCAGCTCAAGGCCGAGCAACAAGTGATGAAGTCCCTGCTCATCCAAATACTGCAAGCTGGAACTGCTGCGCCACGTGCTGTACCAGATCGTGACACTCCAACGGTCCCTACGGGTGGTCTCAAAGTCAGTGGAGATTCTGCAACAAATGTTCCATCTGAGACGCAGACCGACGTAGAGCTCCGTCATTCTAGCTTGTAGGGCCCCTTGCTAACCAGATTCAGTTTGTCACACCTCAGATAGATGTGGAAGATGTGCATGTGGCGCCTGTAGCCTCCGTGTTCGAAGAGCAAGACGCATCGGTTAGTTAGGCTCCGTAGTATTTCTGACCTGTTCGTTAGTAACAACTTCAGCTTTCCCATCAGCATGCCAACATCACATCCGTTAGCGAAGTGCCAGTTCGAGCAACAGCTATTCATACCTCCCCGACCACGGCTGCGCTGTCATCAAAGCCAGTAGAACCAAGCGCGCCTACGCTTAACGAAGAGACGGTCTCCGCCCAGGCCGCTGCTCAAGCCGAAGAAGACACACTGTCGGATGAGGAGTTGAGGGAACTTCGGCCGCTACGTCAGCAATCGACACGTCTTCTCTGTATCAATGAAGACTTTCGCTTTAAGACTTTAGTTGGCCTGTACTGCGCTCTCAAGTCGAGGAACCCAGCCCAGACTTCATCCCGGACCCGCCTTCCTGAGAGCCAGCTGATCAATATGGCGCGCTACGCAGAATTCGACATTCTTCGAGGCATAGATCGAAGGGTCATACGGAGGCAATTGGCTTCGGTCCCATCGCTCATACTCAATGAGTACTCAACTCGTCGGCAGGAGATGTGGAGCAGCTTCAAGTATAGCAGCAACTTCTCCGCGCTGATCCATAGACATCAGCGGTCTGTGCGTGAGGCCTTGAGGCAGAGTAGAAGAGTCACCCGGTCGCAATCTCCTCAGCAGATAGGAGCTTTCGTCAAAGTTCCTCGTGGCCGTGCTGGATACCGCTATCGATCCGCGTCAAGGTCTTCGAGCGCTGACCGTGGCGGCAATGCACCGGTGACAAGTGACAGCGATTTCTCCTTCCCGAGAACTCGCACACAAATCCCCTCCTCGATGGCACCTGGCACGCTCGTGGCGTATAGCGACATGCTTATGGACGCTGATTTGGCCCTCCTCAAAGAGCCCACGTCGGCTAAGCCACACCACATCAAGCTCGCCAACGATCTTCGCAGCGGCACACTCGTCGAGTTTTACGACAAGCTTGTGGAGGCCAACACCTTGGTATCCTACCTCAAGCACGACGAAGCCCTTCAGCATGCGCTCGTTGAAGTCTATCAAGCCATGGGCACAGCGCCGTTCTGGAAAGACTACCTACCGCTTGATACTCACGAGCTTATGAGGCTAGCGAAGCAAATCGAAGATGATGCTTTTCGCCGCCTGCTAATGGACGTGCATAGCGGGAAAGCCGAGGTTTCCCATGAAAATGCGTACATTCGATTGACGGCGAGGTATCGTCCGGGAACCGATGCCATAGGTCTTAGGGAATTCGCAGGCAAGGCTGCAAAGTTTCTCGACCCGATGGAGGTATAGGGTGCAGAGTCTCTTCTTCGGATGCGCGGCACGCTACGGAGATAGCGTTGGCGCAAACTCTAAGACAGACCTGTTACCCAGGCGGAAGGGTAGAATCGCAACGGAATGAGGGTAATGGAATGATTTGAACGCGGCTAGTGGTAGCGAGAAGGAAGCCATATAGCAAGCGGATGGCGGAGCTCTCGGGTTCGATGCAGGAGTGGAGTTTGGCCAAACCTCGACGCGCGACGGGGTTGGCGAGAACGAGTACGTCTGATTGGAAAGACGGGACTTAAAGCGCAAGGCTTGCAGATATACCGGAAGATATCTGCCATAGTGCATCTCCATCTGGTTGATGAGGCTATACAGAATGATTGCAATAGAGAAGCTGTATGATAGCCTGCTGCGCGCAGGCGCTCGCGCATATCACAACAAAGGAACACCATTCGTATAATTGCGATAAGGCGTTCAATCCAATGCGCACGTGCGCATTCCAATAGTGCAACGTGTGAGGCGCGTCGATAGAAAGGGATGGGAAGTCGCGTCGGACCAACGCGCACCGCGACAGTCGCGCTATGACGTAGGCCAAACCAAGCCAACATCCTCAACATCTTTCTCTTTCAGCTGCGCGATAACATTTCGCATTACTCTCATTGCTTATCCTGTCAATCTCCATTATCGGAAGGCATTCAACTGATAATATCTCACAACCATGACGCCCACAAAAAAACGCCTCGAAAAAGAATACCAAAGCCTGCGCAAGACCCCCGCAGCCGGCTACTCCGTCGAACTAAAACACGGCGACATATTCGAATGGACAGGCACCCTGCACGGCCTCTCCGCCTCCCCCTACGAAGGCGGTACCTTCGCCTTCCACATCCAATTCACCGACGAATACCCTGAGGCGCCACCCAAACTCAACTTCACGACTAAAATCTACCATCCCAATGTTGACGGTAGGACGGGCGTTGTGAGCTGGAGGATGCTGGGCGAGGAGTGGCATCATAATAATACGATGGAGAAGGTTTTGATTGGCTTGAGGACGTTGCTTGATCATCCCGAGTTGGAGAGTGCGGTTGAGGTGGGGATTGCGAATGAGTTTGCGAATGAGAGGGGGGTGTTTGAGAAGAGGGCGAGGGAGTGGACGGGGAGGTGTGCTAAGGAGGGGGCTGTGTCGACGTGAAGAAAGGAAGGGCGATGATTCGTATAGAGGATAGCGAGAAGGTGGAGCTTATTCAGATGCGCCTTTCTCGCGGAGAAGCGCATCTTCATGCTGTTGTTCCTATCGGTCGCAAGATCTCCGCAATTACTCCGCAAGATATCCTTCTCGGTACTCATGCTGGTAGTGTATAATTGCTCTTATAGTATTATATAGCCACATGCATTATCAAAGGCTTATACGAGGACCGTTCAAGGACCGCCCCTGGAGGTCGCCTGATTGAGATCTCAAATTCGGTATGGTTTCGCTCGGTCTCCACTCCACTTTCACTGCCTTATTGTCACACCACAAAGTCAATGGCTTTCATTCGGTATATTACCATGTTGTCACAATGGTGGAGCAGAGCGCGCCGATGACTACAACTGAGTAGCGGCAATACAGTGACTAAACAATGTGTATAGCTGTGGTCATTCCACAGCAACAGAGTACCACCGTTCATAAGGCGATCACAGTAGTTCCACCACCAATTCACCCCTTCTCTTCTTCACCTCTCCAGGAGAACAATTTCAAGAGTTTGCCTTCATCATCAGACTCACAAAGCCTTCACACTCAACCGGATTTTTACTCACCATGGACCAAACCCGCGCAGAGACAATCACCGATTTCTTTCAAACCCTCATGGATCTCAACGTCAAGATCCCCAAACTAGCCCGTGGCATGGAAGTAAAGCTACTAGCGGCATGTATGGATGCGGGTGTGGCTCCCTTCTGGGATGACTTCACAGAGCTTTCTCTACCGCAACTCCTCACTCTGGCTAGGAAGATGGAGCATGAGGCGGCGGATATGGTTAACGCTAAAATGCAGGGCAATAGTTGGGATGAGGAGGATAAGAGGGAGCAGACAATGGAGTATAGGAAAGCAGTGGCTAAGGTTGGGCCTAACAGTACGCCGAAGGGGTTGGAGGAGTTTGCGGGAAGGGCGAAGATGGTGGTGGAGCTGGATAAGATGGAGAGGGATATTGAGAAGGGTATGTCGGGATTGAAAGTGTGAGGTGATGGGATGATGATGACATATAAGAAGGAAGGAATGATAGAAGCAAACAAAAGCTTGATCGACACCTGGTAGTGATGAAACGCGAGCACTAGTAGTCCGAATGTTTGTTCCTGCCAAATGTTAATCCAATGCGATGTGAAGTTGAACAGTGGTAACTTACAGACTAACCTGAATGCGATGAAGGTAGCATCGTTATCAACGACCCAAGCCACTTTGGTCTTGGATCATCAATCCCACTCGCTGTTTGAACATCCGAAACACATTCTCCGCACCGTTTACACGGCGATAGTCGGAAGCTGCTCCGCCTCCAGACACAATATTGAGCCAGAGCATTGCTTACTTTCAGTCCAGAGTTATAACATATCCCAGTTGCACAACACAAGATCGACGGGTTTTGCATCGTGGTAGCACCGTCACCGAACATGTCGTCAAGATGTCAACTGACGATACTCCTTGACGGTCTCACTGAAGCAGTGAGTATCCTGTATCCATTGTAGAAAGTGGTTCGCAGCCTGAACATATCGAGTCTCTTGCTCCCGATATGTCAAAGGCGTGTCGATGTACTTTTGCTCAAGGTCGCTCCGCATGCGAGCTTCCAGTCTAGACACGAGATCGGCTACCTCGGCTGGCTGGAGAAGGAGTTGGTCAAGATTGTATGTGGCGCTCAGGCTGGAGTTCATGGCTTTGATGGCATCTGTAAGGGCGGAGATGAATGAGCATTTGATGTCTTGGACTGGTGGAGGAGTGGAAGGAAGGTACTCTGCATCAGCAGTATAAGCAGCGCCGCTGTCTCCACGCAACCCGAAGGCGTCAACGACATGGCCCTTCGCCAACGAGATGAAGTTCCTCAGACGCCGATGGTAGCCCTTCACTTTGTTTACGAAAGAGTTCAGTTTGCCGCAATCACGGAGTTCAGACTCAGACTGGCTATCATACGCTCTTTCGATTGCCGCATCATCTCGCTTGAAGATTGAGCCCTGCATTGCGGAGTCGATGCGGTGAAGGACTGCGAGTTCGTCTTGATGCACCATATCCATCATCTCTGAAGGCTGTAACCGCTCTTTCTGCGCTGATCTTGCTTTGGCGTTCATGCGCTTCGCTTTGCGTAGCATACGGCAGAGAAAGTGTCGGCGCTTGTCGACTGATAAGCCTTGAAGCGAAGACGGGGCTTTCAGAGGGTTGAGCGCGTCGAACTCTTCTTGGTTGAGCGTTGGATCGGCCCAGCTATCGTGAGCGGATACGTCGGCCATCTCGACGTCTCTGGAGTGCAAGACCTCTTTCACTCTTGCTAGGAAGTTGCTTGCTTCGCCCAGAGCGATGAGCTCCATCTGTACACCGTCTTTGTACTTCTCATCAAGCCACGTGTCTGACGGCGGAGTAGAACAAGATGATACTTCCATGTGTATGTCGTGGAGAACCTTGGCATCCAGACCGTGCGTCAGCTCGTAAAGCCCGTCCTGATCGAGCAGCATGCCCTGGAAGGGGCTTAATTCGCAGTGCATTCTTTCCACTTCGTCATGGAAGAACTCCAGCCCTTTTTGGCGAAGCTCGTAAGAGATTCCGTCGAGGTAGCCGTGATCCCCTTGCCGTGGCGCTAACTTCGTGTGTGCAGGTGAAGTCGGCTCCTGGGATGCATTACCAGGCTGGAATGTGAAGACAGCGCCAAGAAAAGGCGAGGTTCCGGATCCTGGAGCGGAATTGGTGTGGATATCTGGAGCACCATCGAAGTCGTAGTCCATGTCGTCCGATTCAGCTGCAGTGGTTGCATTGCCCTCATGGCTGACATTCCAGTTGGAGCCAGTTTTCATCGGAAGTGTGTTGGTCTGCCAGTGGCCAGCGACAGAGCCCGAAGCCACATTCCGCTTGGCAGCGTGGATGGCTGCAGGCACAGGCACACCCGAGCAATCACTGACCTTGGATACGAAACGATCAATCAGAGCGAAGAAAGCCTGCTTGTCTGATATGTGTTCAAGCTCGAACTTGATAGCAGCGCTTAACTCCTTGTACCGATCGTCGGTGATCGCGATGTCCGTGGCGGTGATGTGGTAGTCGATGGCTTTGCTTAGTATGCCCTCGAGCGAATCCAAAGCCTCCTTGTCGTTGTGGAAAATCCTCTCCCTGCAGAAGATGCTGTTCAGTGATGAACCGATGTCTTTGACGCCCAGCTTGCGGACTCGCTTGGGAAGAGTAGAGCCGACGACGTATATGACGGTGGTGCGCTCAATGTTCTTGTCAATGGCGAGGTCGGCGAAGCCGCTGAGCGCTGCCTTGAGGTGGGTGAGATCATGGCTCGCCGGGGGTTGTGCAGGCTATGAGATGTTAATCACGAGTCTAGCGGTCAGGACACGATACCAACCATAGACGAGCCATACGATGCGCCGGTAGCGAACATGGTAGCAGAGTCCATGGCCTTCATGATGTTAGATCTTGACTCATTGAGGTAATGTCAAGGCCCTTACAAGACTGCTGTCCACAAGTCTGTGCTCGGAGGTGATGATAGTGGACTGCACACGCGTCTGTAATAAGGAGTGGCGACGGAGGACCAGTGGGGAGCGATTTGTCTAGCGAAGACTATGATGTGCACAGCGGATGAAAGTCTGTGATGGAGGAAATCAACCGATGGAAGTGCTGACGGTTCAGGGAGCGTGGGTGCAAGAAGTGTGTCTGTGCCAGTGGTGTTGAGCTGGGTAGCAGAGGGGCGATGGTAGTTCACAGCGTCAGAGGCGGCGCGGGTTAAAGCATTGTTCGAGTCGCCAAGACTGCCATCAAAGCGCGTTGCGGGCCAGGTGCTATTGTGGCAGGTATTTGTGGTAGTGAAAGTGCAAACGGCCGAGCACCTGCGCAAGGTGAGCCGCAGAGCGTGAAATGCTTCTCCCTACCTTCCATAGCTACGAAATGAGGCCAAAGCATCGGGTAGAGCGATAGACCTGCAGTCATGTGGTTACAAGTCCATTCTTTTCAGTCCACTGTATAGTGATAACAAGATGCATGTGCACTCGAAGTAGTGGCTTCGAAATGACTGGCGGCAAGCAGTTCAAGCTTGGAGTGAGAAGGAGATCGCAACCATATCAAAATCAAGACCGATCGCCAGTCATGATACGATACCGCAGCATCATTAGAAAAGTTCGCGAATGCCTCGGACGCGACGAATCGACATTCGGGACGGGAGAGAATCAAGAAACGCGCTCGATCTTACAACGTTTTGCTGAACCGTTTCCATATGCTCATCTAAAAGGTCACCGGTATGAGCACTTATCCATGACAGTGCTACGATTGATCTTCTTGAAGTTCGAATTTCTTGGCGCTGTCTGCGCGGGATATCACAGCTACCGGTCTTGGGTTCCGCATCCTGCGTCATCCAGAGTATGTACATCCGCTATGCCCCATGTTGTCTTCAATTCACGCTTGTAGATTCTCACACCCCTGCCCGTGCTCATCAAGAGCTCAGTGGTCCCATGGGTGCTTCCAGCCGAGGAGCGCTGGTCCGTCCTTCTTCGCGCGGTACATCAACTGCCATTGTTAGCGCTATGCCAGCTTTACCCTATTCATTCCACATACGAAGAACCACATGGATGCGCCGAGGCCAGTAGCCATGAATCGGTATAGCGGTCGGACCGGGTGAATGTGGATGGGGTGGTTTGGGTGCGGCGCATATTTGGGCGGGCCCATGCGGGCTCGTGTGGGTTGCATGATGTCTGTGAGCCTGCAAGGTTGTCAGTATCGTGAGATGTCTTCCATGGGTAGCAGCATATCGTACCTGGTTGCTATGGGGTGCAATGGCCTGTTGACGTCTTCGTGATGGAGGTGTGGTTAAGGTCGATCGGAGGCTACGCTAGCGTGCGGCGCCAAGGCTGTGCCATCAACCGTGGATCGCGTTCTTTGCTCCTTCACCAACGATAATGTCTTCGCCTATCATCATGCACACACAATAGCTTCTGCCTTCTAATTCCCATCCATGGCAGCGCATGCCACCGCGACCACGTAAACCTCGCTACATCACGCCACCGGTTTCGAGAAATAGCCCGACTCTCCTGCGGACATCTGCGCCGAGGACCACTAGCAGCCGGTACAAAGCGTAGCCGCGAACATTCCATCGCGAACCCAAGCCACCACCACCGCCGCCGACATGGCGAACTCGGCAGGCGCGACGCCATCGCAGACCCTGCAGCGACGCTTCAAAGGATGCAGCAAGATCGGCGAATACGAAATGATGAAGAAGCTCGGAGAGGGTACTTTTGGTGAAGTCCACATGGCGCGACAAAAGGCGACCGGCAGTATCTTTGCGCTGAAGAAGATCTTGATGCACAACGAAAAGGATGGCTTTCCTATTACGGCGCTGCGAGAAATCAAGCTGCTCAAGATGCTATCGCACGACAACGTCCTCAAGCTGGAAGAGATGGCCGTGGAACGACCAAAGACCGAGGGCAGGAAACGCGCCATCTTGTACATGGTCACGCCCTATGCCGACCACGATCTATCAGGTCTCCTCGACAACCCCGAAGTCCAGTTCAAGGAGGCGCAAATCAAGTGCTACATGCTGCAGCTGTTCAAAGGCCTGCGATACCTCCACGACAACCACATCCTACATCGAGATATGAAAGCCGCCAATCTTCTCATCAACAACCGCGGACGGCTACAAATAGCGGATTTCGGTCTTGCGCGACACTACGACGAGGCGGTACCACAACGAGGCAGGGGCAACGGCGAGGCGAAGCGCGAATACACTACATTGGTTGTGACTAGATGGTATCGGCCTCCAGAGCTTCTTCTGCAGCTCAGGAAGTACACCCCGGCTATCGACATGTGGGGTGCGGGCTGTGTGTTTGGAGAGATGTTCAAGCGAAAGCCCATCCTTGCAGGACAGAGCGACATCCACCAAGCCCAGATCATCTTCGAGCTGGTCGGGTCACCAAACGACGACAGCATGCCGGGGTGGCGCGATCTCCCTGGCGCCGAACCCATACGCGCATTCCCCGTCCACACCGGCACTATCGCCCAACGGTTCCGCGAACTGTCGCCCGTCGGACTATCGCTCATCAAAGACCTCATGAGGCTCGACTGGCGGAAACGAATCAACGCCATCGATGCCATCGACCACCCATACTTCCGAGAGCAGCCACTTCCCATGCGCGAAGAAGACATCCCCACCTTTGCAGACTCACACGAGCTCGATCGACGGAATGCGCGAGGCCAGAAGCAAGCACTACCACCAGCACCACAAGGCGGCACAGTAGGCGGCGGACCGAACGGCGAATGGACCGGCCAAGGCCCACCACCACAATCATGGCAGAACGGCGACCGAAGATACGGCGGCCCACAAGACCGCGGCCCACCAGGCGTCGACAGAGGCCAAAGAGGAGGCTACGACCGCCGCTACGAACACCGACCTCCACCCCCACCACCAGGCGGTGATCGCCGACCGAACTGGGGCAACGGCGCAGACCGAGGCCACAACGGTCTTCCACCACCTCCTGCAGACGGCCGTCACCCCCTCCCACCCGTGCCCCGCTACGGCCCCGATGGCGCAGACCGCCGAAGACAACCACCAGCTACCGCGGGCGGCGACACATACATACCAAGCTACGGCGCAGAAGGCCCCCGCCGTTCCCGCGAACCAGACGATCGACCTCGCCGAGGCTCCCGCGATTCGGGTAACTCGAGAGAAGGATACACAGATGACCGCTCAGACCGGAACCGCGCGTACAGAGATCGACCCGATCGCAACGACGCGAGAGGTTTCGCGAGGGAACGACGAGACGGACGCACACGATCGCGCAGTCCAGACCGCCGGGACCAAAGACGCGATAACAGAGACAACAGAGAAAGAGATGCGGATATCTACCGTAGACGATAGGTCTGCTACGGTTGCAATAACCGAAAAGCGCACGACGGGATCTACGCCATCGGTACCTGTACTGGCACAAGGTTTCAACAGACATTCGATGAGAGGAGTAAGACATGGCAGTTTGAGAGCTTCGCTGTCAAGCTGCGCGTGTGTGAGAGGTGGGGTGTTGCGGCTGAACCTGTGGTTTATTAGGATGATGAACGGGTGGCTGCTGAGATGGGTATGGGCGTTTCTGGTTGAGGGGTTGGGGGGTTTGAGCATTTTTATGGCGTATTATGACTTCTTGGCTGGGGATTTGAGGGGGTTTTATTGATTGGTTATGGGTATGGATACCAAGTTCTAGTGTATGATAGGATGGAGGGACAGAGAGACAGACAGACAGAGGGATAGCATAGCGTAGCGTAGGTAGTTTGGGGAAGTAGTGGTAAAGAAACATTGTCACAACATTTTGATGCCTTAGAAAACATGATATCCAGAACGATCGCGACAGCTCGCCTTCCAATCTGTGTCATGTCGTGTCAATGCTTGGCGGGTGGTGCTGCTACTGCCAAACAAGCGTCAACGAGGCAGCCGCGCCTTGGATCCTGTCCTCGTTCACCACCACCACCACCACCACCCGCACAAGCTGTCAGCCTACAGCGAGCTAATATCGAATCAAACCTTCGCTGATACGACTACGTCTGATGGCGGCGGCAATCTCAGATGGAATTGGATGTCATGCACCGCGTCTGGGCAGGTTTGGCGCGTTCTGCATCATGGTGGCACAGCAGGTGTACCCCGCAGATGAGTGAGGGACGGATGTCCTCGTCGCCTTCTACTATTCTGCCTGGCGTGCTGCGCATCACTCACATCTCTATCGACTTCGATTTTGAGAGTCGCTACGTCGTCATTGCGGCAACAGCCTTCTTCGTTGACCTTTTCGCCGTCTACTCCTGAAGCCTTCCGTCACAATCCGATCGCGACACTATCGGTGCCTTTCCCGTGTCCTGAGACTTTGTGCCTCTGGTCTTCAGTCTTCTCATGACGCTCATGCTTCCCGGTCCTGTCGGATCACAACCTCGGAGGAGCGTTTACGATGCCTCGGTGTGCTGAGTGCAGCAAGATGGTGGTCCCGAAGTGCAACCGGGAAACCATCCTCCAACAGCTTCGAACATGGATTTCTGGACACGAACTGATCAGGGGCGCTGAAACTGGTTGCGATCTGTGTTGCTTCATCCGGAAATACCTAGAGAAGGTCTCCATGGCCAATGTCAGATGGGACCCGTTCGTGCTTCAGGAACACCACAACAAGATATCTCTGTATTGCAACCACTGGCCCCACGACTCCATAGACAAACTCTCGTTACATTTACACGATTACCTCGACACCATTTATTTTCACATCAGACCCGGCGCTGCCATTGACCCATTCTCCTCTTCCGCATCCAATCATGACCCAGTTTTGCGCGCTGGTCAGCTTTTCCAAGATTGTGTGCTCAGCAAAAACGAGACACATGTTGATTGTAAGCCAGTGAACTTGGATCCATCTCGCAAGGCATCTTCACTTCCATGTCGCTTACTGGACCTTACTCATGAGAATGAAATTGTCACAATTAACGTGCAATCATGGATTGCTGCGGCATACGCCACGATCGACGAGCTTTCCCAGTACTGTACGTTAAGCTATCGCTGGGGTAATGGACCACCGGACTGCATGCTGAGAAAGGATTTTACTGGGAACCGAGTACTGTCTTATGCCAGCATGCCGCAAACGTTCCAAGATGCCGTTATCGTTGCACGAGGCTTAGGAATGCGTTTCATGTGGATTGATGCCTTGTGCATAGTTCAACCAAGCGCACATGGGAATCATGCTGACTGGGACGTAGAAGGACCGCGTATGTGGCTCGTTTATCAAAACGCTATGTGCACGATTTCTGCTACCTGCTCCAGGGATCCCAACGACGGCTTTCTACACAAAGTTGGGATTGACTGCATGAAACCATGTGAAATACTTCAACAAACCGGAGATGGAACCACAGTCTCTTCGTACCTTTATCCAAAGGACTCGGCGTTTCGCGAATCGGTTATCGCTTCCACCTTGAATAGACGAGGCTGGGTCGCACAGGAACGCCTACTCTCGCGAAGATTACTACATTTCACCGAGGAGGGTGTTTTCCGGGAGTGTCTGGAATCCGATTTGCTTATGACTCCATCCCACGATAACCTCCCTGAAGGACGTCACCATGCTTGTTACATGACCTTCAAAAATTGGCTCCCTTTCATCGAATTCTATTCGAAGTCATCCTTCACGAATCACGCAGACCGTCTGATCGCGCTATCATCCATCGCTAAATCTGTACCACTAGAACAATTCGGGGAACGATATTTCGCGGGCATTTGGGAGGCGCACCTGTGGCAATGCCTCTCCTGGCGCTCCAAAGATCCGTGTTCTGTCACTTTAAGAGCATCGTACCTCGCTGATGCGCCCTCTTGGAGCTGGGCATCGGTTCCCGGTCCAATTGACTACAGGAGTCATGCCTCCCGAGAGTCTTTACAGAATCTTGCCGAATTGGAAGATGTGTCATTGTTGCTAGCTCAGGCTGGAAACCCTTACGGCAATTTGAAGAGGGGCGCCCTGAAGCTTCGCGCTCGACCCCATAGTATGACTCAGTTTAAGAAGATTCTCAAAGGGGACCGAACAATAACCTGGGACGAACAGCAAGACTATTCAACAATGCTGGACAGCATGTATACGGTGGTTCCGCTTCGGACGGAGCATAAGAGTGAATATCTTATGTGCAAATTCAACGCTCTGGTCGTCGTACCTGTATCGCTAGTAGATGATGAATGCTTTTGCGGTTCCTCTCCTGTGTATCGGCGTGTTGGATACATGGAAGGAACCCACTATGCTGAACTCATGGACGGAGATACTCCTGTAGAGTGGACCTTGTTCAGGCCTACTGGTCCTCATCTATCGTATGAGAAGCTATTCCCTGATAATGCAGCTCTGGAAACTATAATCATTGTGTAATACAATTAGAAAATTCGCCTGTTATCTTCTATGCGCAAGCTAAAAATCCAGCAACGATTTTAGAAGGGCGAGAGTACAAGTTGTCACTTCGTGGGCTGAACTTCGAGTTTACACTTTGCCTCTTACCCAAACCACTTGCCAATGACATGCGACGGTGTAGCGTTTCTCAGATCATGCAGAGAACTACTCGACTCAAGGATCTTCAACAGCAGAGTCGGATAATCCCAACCCAACCCAGCAGCAGCCAGTGCCGTGAGGCTAGCTTGGTTCTCTCTGCCAGGCCGACCAGGACCTGTCATGTTCTGGAGAAGTGTCAGTCAGGATACCTTAGTATTAGAGATAGGCATATCCCGACTCACCGGTTTCATATTGACATCGAAAAGAGCGAATGACGACGATTCTTCCTCTCGGAACCGACGAGCGTCGACTCGGATAGGAGCAGTACATTGGAGCAGCTTTGCTACTTCAACACACTGTCGCTGTACCTCACCATAGTGTGGATCAGCCAGGTGTTCGTCTTCGGAAAGACATCGAGAGTTCTGAAGCACAGCGACTGTGCCGTTGTACGGTGCTACACCTGCGAGTAGTTAGTGAACATCGCATACACTTCTCCAAGTCCACGCGGCCAACCCACCATCAGCATGATTAAACCGTTCCACAACCGGCATCGCCCAATAATCATCCTGTCCCGTCGCAGGCGAAGGCGGCATCACAGTAACAGTGACTTCCTGCCCCGCAAGAAAGTCTTCGACGATCACGGACGCATCTTCTCTTAGTAAATCGCGGCAATGTTCGATCAGTTCCTCTTCGGAGCGACAAACTCTCACTCCATAACTCCCTCGTCCTCTAACCGGCTTAGCGACAATAGGATAGCGAAGATCTGTCTGGAGCACATCCGCGAGGTCTTCTTCGTCTTGAACGTCGTGTGCATCCGGCAGCGTAAAACCACCGCGAGAACGAAGAAGATTGTTGACGAACGCCTTGTCATCGCACAGCTGCACCAGCTTCGGAGGCTGTCCTACAACCCTCACCGTCTGCGCCACACCCGTCAGACTATCTGCGGTCTGAAGCGGATGCTCCGCGAAGAGTATAGTGTTAGCCCAGAGATGTGTTGCCCCCTTCTCCAGCGCACGCGCAATCCCAGCCTCAGAATCGCCGAAGCACCAGTCTGCATCATTGCGTGGGTCTGGAGTTGAGACGGGTGTGATGACGGAGACGGGGCTGTGGTGGGTTAGTGCGTGGGCGATGTCTGCGCTGGAGTCGATGTAGCCTTGGTTGTAATGTTAATCTTGTTGTGGAGAGGATGGTGGAAGAAGCTAGGCTGCGCACCTCCGGGCTTCTTGGGCTTGCGCACTCCGTTGATTAAGGGGGGTGGAAGTTCTTGGTATAGGACTGCTACGTGTGGCGCGGATGTGGTGTACATAGAGCGGCAAGTAGCAGGGATGTGCAGGCGGCGTACGAGAGCTGAATTCGCAAAGGACCTCGTTGCACTGATCATGGTAGCCAGCTAAGTCATGGATGGCTGAACGTGGTTGAAGACTGGTGTTGAAGTACACGGTCACGCTCGGAAAGGTCTGACCAGCTTTCGGAAACATTTCCGAGCATGCTATGTAGCTAAGCATTGGACATGATATCACACATGTCGCAATTACTACGTTGCGCATAGGAAAAGACCTTTGCGAAGAGCTGGTTAGCCAAAGACGTTTCAGTATCTTTAGACGTTCCGGAAGCCAGTTTGGTCTTGGTACACGGTGAGATGGTCTCTCCTACGCTAGATATTGCAGTGCAGGCTCAGCTTCTCATCTGTCTTTCGCGCTCGAGCCCGAGGGGTCTTTGCGCGAGGGAACCTTGGTTGTGTACATTGGGGGCAGGCTCAGCTAGTTGCCACCTTCTGCAGCCAAGACATCGCGCGGCCTGGGACGACGTCTTCCACGCTAGAGATTGCAGTGCAGGCGCTACGATCCAGACGTTCCCGAGGTCGGGTCACCGCCGCTCTCTGTTTCCTGGGGAGTCAGCTCCTCTACAATTGAGACGCTGGTCTAAGGCAGGAATTCCATAGAAGTATTCTGCAGCCTGGCAGACGCATGACGAACTGTGCACGAGTGCCGAGCGATGCGTAACGGGCTTGCGCGAACGCCCTGCGTTCATGGCTTCCTTGGCAAAGATACTTGCTCCTTCGCGCTAAAGATTGCAGTGCAGTTGTCTGCCTCCTTGTGATACACAAAAGGAGGCAAACTTTTAGAAGCCCAGAGCCGCATCTACAACGACCAATGAGAGCCCTATCTACTTGGTAATATCGACCCCTGTCTCAGCTTCACCGGTGGGCAGTGCATGGTTGTCCAGCCACGATCTCTGCGCGCCCCTCCATACCAGTGGTTCCCGAATCCGATGTGGTATGAACCAACGTGGCTCGTAAGTAGATGCCGTGCTCGGGTGGGACCGAACGGCTTCTCGAAATGTTCCCGAGCATGTCGTACACCAAAAGACATCACACCTGCCACATCACGCATCTGAACGGACCTCCGCGGGAACTCGGATAGCACGAACAACTGTATCTCGATTGTGGAACCTGAGAGCGCTCTCATTGTTAGTACGCACGTGGTGGAAAGGCCTCGTCCAGGCTAGAGATTGCAGTGCATGTCTGTATTTGCTTAAAAGTCGTTGAATTGGTATTAGTACCTTTTCCAGGTACCGTGTCGCGGGTTACTCCCGAATCCAACCCGCGAGGGTCGTTACATCGCACGACGGGGCTATGCGGAAGTCACGTCTTACTGGCTGTCTTTGTTGTTCTGGCTACTTCCCTGGCATCCATACCTGTTCCTTCACGCTAAAGATTGCAGTGCAGTGACGGCATGGGGTGAAAACAGAATGCAGAACAAATAGAGTGCGCCTTTGAGTCACACTGCAACCTTGACATGCGATATCTGTCACTTTAAGCGAATGAACCGAACTCCTGGAAATTGCTGGATAGCACACAACCTTGGAAGTTTGTGCGTGCCTTTCGATGTTCCGAGCGCCGTTTCGATATGGGTACGCACGCGAACGAGACGACCTCTCCCACGCTAGAGATTGCAGTGCAGTCCGTACGGAAGAACTGCTGTGGCTTGCAGTGATGCGTACCAGGGCTGTGCAAAGTATGTAGATTATTGGCTGCTTCGACAACCATGCCCGCTCTTCCACACTAGAGATTGCAGTGCAGGCTTATCCAAGGTCCACAACGGCTAATAAGAGCTCCAGTGACTTCCAAAGTTGGCAAGGAGTTCCCTATTCTCAGCTTTACCGGTAGGCTGCGGTGCGTAGTAGTCCAGCTACCATTTCTGCGCTGCCCTTTACGCCAATGATTCCCGAAGCCGATGTGCCCTGAACCCGTGTGGCTTGTGGCGATGCGTAACCGGGCTGTGCAAGAAGAATGTGGGTTATTCGCCGCTTCTGCGACATACATATCCGCTCCTTTGCGCTAGGGATTGCAGTACAGCCGCCTTACTCCTCTCCATTCAGCCATCATGCGACCTGGGACGTTGTCTTTCACGCTAAACATTGCAGTGCAGCGTGACATTTCGTGGGATGTTCCACTCTCCTGGGTTTCACCTGTCCACGAATGCTGACCGGTCACTAAGACAACCCGGTCTGAACGTGCATGTGGCTTATGATCACAACCACTTACGGTGCTCTACGCAAGCCTTTTGACAGCCATCGAATCCTTAGAGAGCTGTATGGCTGGCTACTTCAGTTACATACCTTCTCTTCCACGCTAGAGATTGCAGTGCACCTGGAAAACTCTGCACCATGTGGTTACATCCTGAGAGAGAGCAGCAGGGTTGGCTAGCTTCCCCACGTACATGCTCGTCCACGCTAAAGATTGCAGTGCACTCGGGATGAAACAACATATCGTGCCGAGTATGTGGCACGAATAACATACCAAGGATTTGGCTACTTCTCTTACACGTTTGCTCATTCGCGCTAAAGATTGCAGTGCAAAAGATTAATCGCGTGTGATAACGACATGGATTATATCCTGCGCCATCCCACCCCCACGCTTACTCCCAACCTCACAGCCTCTCCCACTCCGGCCGACACCGACACCCTCTCCGCCTAACATGCAATACCCCCCTCTCCGCCGCCCTCACCATCCACTCCACCCACTCAATCTCATGTTCCACCACGCCTCTCCACTCCCCCGTCTCAATCCGCTCCTCCTTACTCTTCACAAGCCAGTCCCTCAGCCTCCTCACACAGGCTTCTAAACTCTCTGCTACGCTATCTTCCGTCGCACCAGGCTTTTGCTGCTCAAGATACATCATCCGCTCCATCCGTGTCAGGAGCGCGAGTTGGATAGATGCAGACTCTGTGTATTTTGAGAGGAGTAAAGTGGCAGACGCGCGGAGGGCGAGGGCGTCTTCGCGTGTTGCGGTTGTGCAGGGGAGATGGCGTTGTGGGCGGGCGAGGTGGAAGGAACCTGGGGGGCGGAGGACGACGAGGTCGTCGAAGGAGGTGGTGGGTGTTGGGATTGTTGCTGTGGAGTCTCGTGATGTTGGCCTTGTTGAGGACTGTGATAGTTGGGAGAGGTGAGTCTGTTGCATATGTTGTGATTGTTGTGATCCTATCGCACCGTCCCAGTTCAGATACGGATTGCTATCCAGAGACCTCGTGGTGTGTAGTTCAGACGAATGGTCGTCAGCGTCCCCGCACTCCGTGTCTGGGTAGTCGTCTGAATCGTACATGAACGTCTCTGAGTAGCTGAATCCATAGCCTTCTCTTTTCTTACCCGGTTTGATCAACACCGGGGGTTGGTGGTAGATAGACGTTTGCGGTTGGATTGGTTGGACCGGAGATGCCTTGGTGGTAGACTGTGAACTCGAGGAGGAGAAGCTGGCACCGGGCGTCATGGTCAGCCCCGAGAAACTTTGGTTGAAGTTGTTCTCGGAACGGACTTGTCGCTCGACATCGTCGATGAAGGATTCAGAAAAGGAGAAGCGGAGTTGGATGTTTGATGATGGTGGTGGCTGGCTCTCTTGACTGCTCTTAAGATCACGTGCCGGTATCGACTCTCTTTGCGAAGGCATGGTCGGCGCTGGCCTGTGAGATAAGGGCGAGTTGTTTTGCTGCTGCGGGGATATAAGCCTGGGTGACTTTGCGCCATGTATATATAATACTTACAGGCCCTCGCCACCTAGGCGGCCGCTTGCTCTTTCCCTCGATTGCTCGACGCTCTTGTAACTTGGTCGTTTCTGTAATCACAGGAAGAGCAAGTGCATCGATGCTTCGACTTCTGCGCAGACTGACTTGCCGCTGCTTTGTTGGGCCTTCTCTTCTCTGTTTGATGTCAGCCCTTGATCATTCGTCGCGCAAGTTGACTTACCTTTACAGGCATGATCGGAGTATGCATGCGCGTCGCGCGTATGAGATATTCAATATACCAAGGTGGTCGAACGTGTTTCGTATAGGAAGCGGGGATGGAAATATCTTCAACTCGGAGGAACGCGACTAAGATAACTGTGTTGATTGTTGATGCGTGGTGTATATATCCCGGGGTACGTCTATCGGAAGGCGCGTCCGAGTCGCGTGGGTGTTGACTAGCGTGGTTAGCGCAAAACACGACTCTTGTCCTATCACCACGGTGATCTTGAGTATCCTGAGACACAACGCCCCACTTTCTTGTAGTGTATCATCACGGCTGCGATCTTTGGGTGGTACGGATGTAGTCTTGTCGCATTGCTTTTGCGCATTCCAATGGTATCATTTCTAGCAATTCGCTCTAGTCCTCCTTCCACAACTAGTGTCGCGAACGTACTACTTCTTTCCAGTCTCCAACAGTTCCACACCTGTCCTCACAACGCCGATCGCTGCGCCCGTCTGTATGGCTTCGTTGCCACCTCCGCTTAACCTATACTCGATATCTGCCAGACCGGCCATCCAAGTCACCATGACCTGCGGCGGCACGTCGTTACTGACTAGCTCCTCGCTGATCGCCGTCAGGATATCTGCCAGCGCGAGTCCCTTCATGATCTTCAGGTTATTGACCGTGCGCAAGCACTCTGTCATGTCGTTTTTCGATAGTAACGTCTCGATGATGTACTTGATATCCGACGGATGGGGTGCTGCTATGCAGTCGTAGATGGTAGTCTGCGTGATCTCGTCGCGTATGATTATGGATGGGTCAGGTGCGGGCTTGCCGGGTGTCTGAAGCGGCGTGCTTGATGCGTGACAGGCCTGTAGTACGTTAAGTGCCCGTCTCATGTCTCCTTTGCTGAGCGTGACGAGTGAGTCGGTTGCGTCTTGCGTGATGTTGACCTTCTCCTCCTCAATGACCTTGTCGACCAAGTTCCTAATGTCCTGATCCTTCAGCGGGGAGAATCGGAACCTCGTGCATCGTGATAATAAGGCTGGCGAGAGCTTGTGTGTGTAGTTGGCGATGATACAGAAGCGAGTGTTCGCGGTGTACTTCTCCATGATTCGTCGCAGGGCCATCTGCGCGGTCGCAGTCATGGCATCGGCTTCGTCGAGGATAATGAGCTTGAACGTTGCCAGTGATGAGTCTCCTGCCTTGGGTGCCGCAGAGAAGATCTGCTTTGTGCTACTGAACGTCTTGATCTGCTCCCGCACGACATCGATACCTCTGTCGTCTGAGGCGTTCAATTCCAAGACCATCTGTCGCATGTTCTTATTTCCGTATATGCGGCGTGCGAGTGCGAGGACGGTCGATGTCTTTCCGGTACCTGGAGGGCCGTAGAGGAGGAGATGAGGTAGTCGCTGGACATGTTAGCTGTGAATCTTGGAAGCGAGTTCTGACATACATTTGAGTCTACAAACTTGTTGATGGTCGCTATTATGTCCTTGTGGCCTTCGACGTCATCGAGGGAGTTTGGTCGGTACTTCTCCACCCTATCTGACGTTCAGCAGGTGTGCAAAAGACGAAAATGAGTTGAGCTCACCATGGTAGGGAATCCTCAGCTTCAACGGGTAGATTTGCGGCGCTCCTCTTGCCCTTCTTTTGGTCTCCGCCAAAAGTGATCGAGTTGTCTACTGCGGGCGCATCCACGTCCATCTCATCTTCGTAGTCGGACATTGCGATAGCTGTAATGAAGATGCAGAGATCCTCGGTACGTATTGAGGTCGAATTGACGTCGCTAGAACGTTGATTGGCGGTATGGAGGCTGTTAATCGAAAATCGAGGGAGACGCGCCGCGCGCAGGGACGCGTTGATGGGGCGGCTTAGTCACCCCCCGCTGCTCAGCCCTACCAGCACACCTCACGAAGCGGAGCTGCGCCGTCACCTCCGCCGAGCTCCCAGAACACCGCCAGACACCAACAAGCTAGGCGACAACACCCAAGATGCCGGTCAGTTAGAACATTTATTCTTCACATAGATGCCTCAAGGCATGTTCAGACATCTAGAGCAGCAGCTGACCCACCTAGGCCTACCACTCCGTCTTCCTCGATGAGCCCAATCAGCAATTGATTGGTACAGCTATACTCTCCAGCCTCACCATAAGCGAAAACGACTGACGGGCGCACCAGGCAACTTCGCTCTCCTTCCACTCCGCACACGCACCCGCGGCCCTGCCATCCAGCTGCCAGCTCTACCTGCCGATGTCACAGAGCTCACCATCGATGCCTCACACGAGTCGTACGATCCGCTAGACGAGATCCTTGCCCTCTTCCGCGCCAACACATTCTTCCGCAACTTCGAGATCAAGGGCCCCGCCGACCGTGTCCTCATCTATGGCATCCTATACGTTAGCGAGGTACTGGGAAAGATCAAGCCGGGCATGAGTCGGAGAGAAGCCGAGAAGGTATGCTGTCGGGTGGACGGATGAAGAAGGTGGACGCTGGAAGCTGACAATGTGGCAGGCTGTTATGAACATTGCGCTGGACACCAACTTTGCGATTCCAGGTGACGCAGGCTTCCCGCTTAACCAGGCCTTCGAGGCGCCAGCGGACAGGAACGGAGCTGAAGTGCTGCGACAGTACATCATGCAGATGCGACAAGAGCTAGCAACACGGTTACTGAACAGGGTATACGCGGACGAGACAAACACACCCAGCAAGTGGTGGCTCAGCTACACGAAGAGGAAGTTCATGGGCAAAGCGTTGTAGATGAGCATGGACTTGGTTACTGCGTGGTTGAGGTTGTGTGACAGATGTCGCAATCAATGAACTAACAAGACATTCTCTGGTTTGCGACAATGGTGTAGTACTACCTTCTCATCATGTTCATGTGTCTCACCTGTCAAAACGTCCTGGCCCAATCTCGACATCCCGTGATTTTGTATAATTTCCAGGGTCTAGTCACGCGCTGACGTCATGAGCTCTTGCCCTGCACTACCTGTGTTTGGGCAGCAGGCGCGGACGCTGGCGTTCTATTTGCTTGATCGCCAAAGCCTGCACTCCCGCTGCAACATCATCGCGCAACACCCATCTTCTAATTTCTAATTCCTTATTGTGCGCGCAATCGATTCGGCGAGGTCATCTTCAGCTGCCAATATCATCGCTCGCTACACATGCCCCGGCTGCCCTTTGAACCTAGCCACATGTCAGCTCCACCGACAGGCCAAACAACAGAGATGCAGGGTATGCCAAGACCTCCGGAAGGTTTACGCCTAATGCCAAGCGCTAATACATGTTCAAGAAGAAGATGAATGGACCGATGTGTCCGACGACATTGCTGGACTCGGTTTAGACGGCCATGGCAAGCCTGACGATCAGAGCAACAAACCGCTTTCTGAGGAAGAGCTTGCGCTATTACCCAACAGTAGGTCTTTCAACTTCACGAACATCAGTCCCGTGATAGGTGATAGCAAGCCCCGACGCACGCCATTCAAGGTGGTTAGCTGACCGCCCAGTGCCCATTCTCTTCAGCAAAGATTTACCACCATGCGGTCTACTGCCGCAACTTGCATACGAAAACACCGTCCACCGTCTGCGCAAACTCTGGCTCGAGCGCGCCCACCAAGAATCCGCGGACATCCCCCTCCCCAGTCTCTGCCGCTTAGTCCTGGACGACTCCAAAGCCGAAGAAGAAGAGCTCCCAGCCGGTAGCCAGGCCGGAACCAAGAACCGCACTCCTTGGCGACGCGAGACGGTTTTCCAGTATGAACTCCGCTGGGCCAAGTACTTCGTCCGGGAAGCCGAGACCGCGCAGAAGAGAGTCACGATGACGGAGAAGCAGCTCGACAAGCAGGACTTCATGGATAAGATGTACCCGATACCTAAGGAGTTGAAGATCTATGTCAACAACAAGAAGAACCAGAAGATGGTGTCGGATATGTGGAAAGAGTGGCATCACAAGAAGAGAGGGACTGTGGAGCAGGAGAGTGCGGGGCTGGGTGTTGGAGGGGCGAAGGACGACGATGCTGAAGCTGCTGGAGATGATGTGGAGGATGGTGACGAGCAGGATGGGCAGAGACAGTTTGTTGATCCGACGGCTTAGGAGCTGAGTCGGCAGGAACTTCATGAATGGCTGCTGGGGTTGGGATTGTGAAATGACCTGTAACAGTATCTCATTCTTGAGAGTATTCGGTACCTTGACATTTTGGTTTTGCACCTCCTTCCATATCGAAGAAAAACAGCACGAAATGTTGGGCCTGTGTCTGTGTCTTTGTGCTTGCAACAAGGGCCTAGTTAGAGGGGAGTAGATAAACTAACAGGGAGATATTGGCAGCTTTATGGCAGTGAAGATGACTGGCCAACTGCTATCAATGTCAAGTACCCCCAACACGCGCGGCTCACTCACTGATCTTCGCCAGACCAATGTATTCCTCGCTCCTCTAAGTACTGTCCAGCGGCCCATGTTGTTCAAATCCACCTTCACCTCGCTTCCACCACCACGCCTTATCATCAAGCGAGCTGCTAGCGCCATCTCCACTGCCATAAAAGTGCCAGTCTCTCACCTTCACCTCGTCGGAAGATCTGACCTCCCAGACCCGCCAGTAAGATATAAAACCCCGCTCTCCCACTTTCCTTCCTTCTCTTCCTTCCCATCCCCATCTCGCACTGTCAATCGCCCACACCGCGTCTTCATCAAGCCTTTCTCCAGTCTTTGCTCTCGCATAGCACTCAGCTTCGCTATCATCTTACAAACAAAACACCACAAAGTAAGTTCACTTGGCTCATGGCATTGTACATTTACTGACTGGTACCGTAGACCAACCTCCAGCACTACCGTCAAGATGGTTAACTGGACCGCGGATAAGGATCAGATCGTAAGTTCATCTTGCGTGCCGTTGGCGTACCATTCACTTCGTCTCAGCTGCTGACCAGACTGCTAGATCCTCAAGGGCATCTTTAAGTTCCATGACATCAAGAGCAGCGCGCCGCTTCTCAAGTACCTGTCCGAGGAGATTGGTGGTGGTAAGTACATCCCGGCTCTTGAGTGCTATCCCAATGCCCATGTCCGCACTCAATCACACCCCCGACTCTTTCTTCGCAGCACTTCCGCTTCCATTCGCTGACATTCAACCTTCAGACTGCACCCCCAAGGCCGTATCCCACCGCCTCACCAACATCCGCAAGGGCGGCACAACCCACGCCGTCGCCTCGCCAACTCGCGCCACTTCCACACCCAAGACACCTCGTTCCAAGGCCAAGGTTGCCCCGCGCAAGAAGAAAGCCGTCTCCGAAGACGCTGACAGCGATGGTCCCCAAGGTCTTATGGATGATGACGAGGTCCTTTCTCCGTCTGCTGCCCGCGGTAAGCGCACGCTTAACGGCAAGCGTAAGCCCACTTATGATGAGACAAGCGACAAGGAGGACGAGGAGGGCGAGGTTGAAGATGACTACGTTCCGATGGCTAAGCGGGTTAAAGAGGAGCCTGTTGATGAGGAGGGTGTCGTTGTTGAGGAGCTCGTTGAGGAAGAGGTCTAGGCGCTTTCCTGATGATCTTGGTTGGTGGCGTATGTTTTGCGACGCTGCGAACTTTGTCCACTGAAGGGTGCGAGGAAGGGTATCATGGTTTTGTGGTTCGGCGTTTGGCGATGCCTGGGATGACGGGTTTTGGACTGGTGAGCATCTTCGGGGTTTAGCATCGGATGTTTGAGCTGACGTTATCTGCATGGGAGAAGTCGTGAGGCTGAATGGGCCTACATGGGGTGCATCAACGGCACTCGTAGTATATGCGCATCCATGAATGATCAACACTTTACTACCATGGAAGATGAACCTCTTGACCTTGTTTCCTGTGTGTGCACACGCAGAACTTAAATGGTATGATCGAATTTGTGGATGAGACGTGACGATGAGCACCTCTGGCTGACCGTTAATAGACTCCCGAGGTCTTTGCATATGCAGCCACCACCCGAGCAACTGATTGCACTGCAATGTCTAGCGCGAACGAGCCGTGTGCCTGGATGTAAGCTAAAAGTTGCTGGCCAATCGGGGAGTGAGATCTTTCGTCTGACTGGTGTGCACTGCAATCTCTAGCGTGGACGAAGGCTCAGGCCGTGCTTCTTCTGGTTAGCCACCTAAGAGCAGCGACGGCGACCTTTTCTGCTATTGAACCCTGCTTAGGCGTTCAGAATGGGTTGCGCTTAACAAACTACTAACTCGTACTACTAGTGAGCGTCGTGAAGAGGTTCATATTTTACAATTTCTAACAGGGAAGTCACAAATCTTCAAGATGATCCTACATGCACGTTGCGAACTCAGCCTTCTCGTGCACTGCAATCTTTAGCGTGGAAGACATCGTAGCATAGCCTGGCCTAGCAAGGTGGCTTAAAGCGGGTAACGCTGTTCTCCTACTGGTGTACATTGTATTTCTTAGCGCCCACGGGTCCACGGGTGAGGGACCGGGGGTATCGGGGGGCTTTTGCACTGCAATCTCTAGCGTGGGAGACTTCGTACCTGGCTGTGCCTGCCATTGCACTGCAATCTCTAGCGTTGACGAGGTCGTAACATGGCTAGGCCTAGCAAGCTCGTGATAGGTCCAACACAGGATCTTTGATCTGACAGGCCGCACTGCAACTCCCGGCGTACAAGAGCCCGCATGCACTCAGGTGAAGATTAGCCTGAAGCCCGATTAACGCTGCACTGCAATCTTTAGCGCGGAGGCGCACTTGAGGGGACGCTAGCAGAGTACCTGACGCGAGGCCAGTTCTGACTGGTGTGCACTGCAATCTCTAGCCTGGACGAGGGGTCAGCTTACGCCTCCTGTGATTAGACATCGGCCATCGTGGAGCGGTGACTTCGGTCTGTGAGAGTACTCCAAGACTCTGTGTGGACTGAAGAAGACAGTTGCGCTTGATGAGTTGCTGAGCCGTATGGTTGGTGAACGTCCTGTGGAAGTTGCGTTAGTGTTGTCTCCGGCGCGTGGGTTGCGTGAACCCCAGGGCTCTAACTATACTTCAGCCGCGCATTTGATCGCATGCGACATCAACAGTCGTTTCAATGCCACAGCCGGAAGGCGCCCAATCGTGGCCTCACGTATGCACCCCTGGGGGACGCGATATAGGTCAGAGTACCCAGATTAGGAAGCAGTTGCATCATTGCACTCCAGCTAACTGCACTGCAATCTTTAGCGCAGAAGAAGAGGCATGCGGAAGTAGTCGCTAACCAGATCCGGAATCGTTCTGACGTGCGAGAGGACCTGACAGGTGTGGACGGCAATTTCTAGCGCACGCGAGTACATATGAGGAGGTGACCAGGCAGCAATAGTCTAACGCTCATTCGGGGGTGGCGGGGCGCCTGCACTGCAATTTCTAGTGCGAAAGAGCACTTAACGAGACGCAAGTACAGGGATTGCTGCATTTCTCGACCAACGTGCCTCGCCACAGCCACTGGCCGTACAACGCCAATCACACTCCTCTTGCCATAGGTCCCTAGGATGAGAACAGCCTGGGGGGCAGCACGATGGAGGACTCTCGCTTCCAGAATGAGGCGCGCTCTTTTGGGCACAAATTGCTTCAGCCTGCTGTCATCTTGGGCACGCTGCACTGCAATCTCTAGCGCATATAAGTGAGTGTGTAAGGAGGTGGCCCGTTAGCCACAGCTAGAACAACTCCAGGCGTGCATTCTGCACTGCAATCTTTAGCGCGAAGAAGCACCTGATAAGAGGCAAGGCGCAGACATCAAACTTGGACTGGACTTCTTACTTGCACTGCGTTTCTAGCTTAGACAAGGAGGACGTATGAGGTAGCTAAACGTTATGAGGCATCAAAGGCAGATATAATGTAACATCTAGTGCGAACGAGCACATCTGGATGTATCGGTTGCTGTTGAGCTAGAAACGAAGGTTACTTGCCTGAGGATAAGCCTGCACTGCAATCTCTAGCGCAGACGAGCGTAGGTAGACGAAAGAGATACGCTTGATTGGCTGCCATGTTGCATCACCGGTGAACGTCCTCCAGCGGAACGCTCAGCCACCACCGTCTCGGCACGTAGGATGCGTATCCCTTGGGGCCTGGGCCATACGAATGTGACTGCACTGCAATGACTAGCGCGTACGAGTGTACGTGGTGGTAGAAAGGTTCGCTTGATTGGCTGCTGTGACACTGGTGAATGTCCTGCGGGGGGACGCTCAGCCACTATGGTCTCTGCGCGCAGCCTGCGCATCCCCACCAATGTCAGCTCCGCAAGTGGAAGTCCTTCGCAAAGGCCCTCAAACCGGTCAGGGATTCCTTCAAGGGTGGGCGTTGCACTGCATTTCTTAGCACGGACGAAACCATATACGAAGTATGACGATGACGAATCGGCTGTTCAACGTAGCGCGTCTCTGCAGCCACGACTATCGGTGTTGAAGAAAAGGGCAGTTGGTTACGATAAGGCTGCGATTAGTCCAGACCTACGGTATATTCCAGCATGCTGGAACTACAGACCACGTTGGCTTGGGCTCTTGCACTGCAATCTCTAGCGTGAACGAATACCCATCTTGTAGGAGGAGCCCACACCTTCCCACATCAACAAGATGTGCATCATCATCAGCGCGGCTTGACTGCTATGTACTACAGTCCTCAGCGAAAGCGTTGGTAAATGCGAAAGAGCGGCCTCCCGAGCATTGCCTTGATATGGACTGGATCGTACGTTCGGCGCAGGAAAGGGCATCTGGGTCGATAAAAGGAGTGTGTGAGATGAATGGTACTCGTTCGGAAGTCATACAGTGCTGGTTTTGGCGTTGCGCTGCAGTCTCTAGTGTGAGAGGGGAGGACGCGGGTATGGACTGTTTTACCGCGGTGTCGCTGCACTGCGATTCTTAGCGTCGAAGAGCACATGTAAGTCACGTGAGCGGAGAAGCATGAGCTGGACCTTGGGAGCTGCCGGCTGGCCTGACTGATTTCGTCCGATAGCTACTGCAACGGCACTGCAACCTTGAGCGCGCACAGTACGTCTGCACTGCATTCCATAACGCGCCAGAGCACGTGAATACCTACCTTTGCATTGCGATCCTCCGTGCGGAAGAGCAATGATTGTTTTCCGAGACGCGAGTGCGCGATATTCTGGGTGTCTCGACCAATATGCGGCGACATAGCGACAAGGAGTTCACCCTGCGCGTACCGACGGGCTTTCGCACTGCTTTCCCAATACAGATAGATCACGTCTTCGTTGAGAAAATGACCGACGGGATGCTTGGTGGATTGCGAGGCTGAAAACACCTCGCGCGGAACAGATTTGGTGCGGTAGAGAACACATCTCCTTGGAGGCTGATAACGTTCGTCCTACGTACCGGCTTGGCGTTGGGCACAAGAGATTACGCCGATCGTGGGGTATGTAGAACCGAGCCAAAAGCTTGGCGCGACCGGATGGCTAGCAACGACATCCGTTTGGAAGCACTAGACGAAGAACGTACCTGCTACATCCCAGCTTAACACTCGCACTAAAACCTCCAATACGGTATATGCGCGCTCAACGACGCAACGGCGCGTGAATAAGGACGGAAGCCGGAGCAGTCGCGATCCGACCCTAGCGTTTCCCATCGGAGATTTTGGCAGATGTCACTCTTCGAGGCTAGCGCCCGGAAACATTCGAGATCCGACCGTTGTGCCTGGTCGTTCACCACAGGATCATCCTCTCGCGTACGGATGGGGTCCACGCAAGATGTCAAAGCGAAACGTCGGCAGGCATCATACAGTCTGTAGAAGCCATGGTTGAAGAGACAGGGTAAAGAGTCTTGCTACCCAGGGGGTTTTGCCGCAGGGCATATATAACGTCGTCCTCCCGTGCGGAGTGGTATCGCCATCATTCTACACATATCCGCATCACATCTCACGTCGCGAATTCGAGGACCAGGATTTCTGTCTTCCAAGCCGCCGTCGAAGTCACTCCACATCTGGTATCATCTTCAACCTGTCGACAGCGATGTCGTTTCAGAAGGCTGCAGCTGCTGTGCTGCTTCTAGTCGAAATTGTAAGTGTTCTCATCTCGCTGATGCAGTCACCCTCTAACGCTTTCTCAGGGTGTCGTCAGTGCAATCGGCGTTGCAATCTATCGTCTCTTCTTCCACCCCCTTCGCAAGATTCCTGGACCGAAGCATTTCGCCGTTTCCGGGATCCCTCTGGCCATTGAGAACAGCATCCAAGGAACTTTCGCCAAAAAGGTCCTGAAGTACCATGAAAAGTACGGTGACATGGTGCGTACTTCGCCCAACTCCATATCCATCAACGGAACTATTGGATGGCCTGAGGTTTTCGGATTAAGTCGCAGTGGCCGACCCGAATTCGGCAGGTGGCATGAATTTTACCAGGGCGGAGACACTTCACGCAAGTCGATCTTTCCTAGCAGCAGAGAGGACCATCGACGTCAACGCCGTGTTATGGCACATGCTTTCTCCGATGCTGCTATCAAGGGTCAGGAGGCGTTGATCATGGAGTACGTCGACAAGCTCTTTGCCCACCTACACAAAGACGCCGCGCAACACACCCCGACGGACGTAGTCAAATGGTTCAACTTCACCACCTTCGACATCATCGGCGACTTGGCCCTGGGTGAATCGTTCCACTGCCTGGACAGCAGCGATTACCATCCATGGGTTTCCATGATATTCGCTGGCATCAGAGCTGGCGCGCAAATTGTTGCGTTGATGAAGATGCCTGGCCTCAGCTGGATCCTACGGCTGATGATCTCTAAAGAGGACATGCAAACGCGTCATAACAACAGGATCATGAGTGACGAGAAGGTAGAGCGAAGACTGGCACTTGGCGCAGCACCCGGCGGCCGGAAGGACATCATGACGTACATCCTTCGCAACAACGACGAGAAGGGCATGAGCCATGCAGAGATCCTGGGCAACTCCGAGGCTTTGATCGTGGCTGGCAGCGAGACGACAGCCACGACACTCTCAGGCTTTACCTACTTCATGTCAACGAACCCGCAGGCTTTCGAACGGCTCCAGCAAGAAGTTCGGACGGCCTTCGCCAACGAGAAAGATATAACGATGTTGTCTACTGCGCAACTCAAGTACCTGCATGCCTGCATTGAGGAGACTTTACGAATGTACCCGCCCGTTGCGGATACGCCTCCACGTGTGTCTCCTGGCGAGTACGTTAACGGCTATTGGATTCCCAAAGGTGTACGTCATTCCAGATCACTTCGCCTGTCATCCATCAGTCAGAAGAAGTACTTCGAATAAACATAGACAGTCACAGCTAACAACACCTCTCAGACTCTTATCACGATCTTCCAGTGGGCCGTCCACCACAACCCCAACAACTTCGTCCAGCCCGACTCCTTCATTCCCGAACGCTGGCTCGGCCCAGACCATCCTTACCACGACCCACAGTTCAACGTAGACAAGAAGTCTGCCTTCCAACCCTTCTCTTTCGGCCCTCGGAATTGCATCGGCAAGAATTTGGCTTATAACGAGCTGCGCATCATTGCTGCTCGCTTCATCTGGAACTTCGACCTTGAATTGCAAGTCGGAAGTCACGGTTGGCCGGACAACCAGCGGGCGTTCTTCGTCTGGGAGAAGGACCCGTTGTGGGTTCAGTTGAAGGAGGTCGAGAGGAATTAGGGGCGTGTGTTCGCAGTTGCTGGAGATGCAGCGTGTGCTGTGAGGTGTTCATAGATTGTGCTTCGTCGGTAGTGTGGCGTTTTTTAGAAGATGTGATAGTTGTTGGGCCGGGCCATTTTGTCTGAGATGCGTCAAGCTTGTCTTCTACTCATCAGGTTCTGTAGTACAATGGAAATGCACAGGTTTTAAGCCACTACTTTGACTCTTGACATGCAACAGAGATCTTCTGAAGGCATGACTTGCTCGCGTGGTGGCAGGAAGCCGGAGCTACCGGGTATGACGATGTGGGGAGTAATGTGCGTGGCGACGCGATGCATCTGTAAAATCAGTTCCGGTACGGAAGCCGCTATTTGACCAAGACCGGAGCGTGTGCTGAAGACTTCTTACACGTCAGACTCTAGCAGATGAGCATAAATCCTGGACAGGTAGGTACGTTGGTCTGTTGTTCCTATCAGATGAACGGCTTTGATCGCTGGGTCGGCATGATTCTATTCTCATCGTTGCACTGCAATTGTTAGCGTGAGTAAGATAGTCGAGCCTATGACAGAATCGGTCGTGGCTGAAATGTGCACTGCAATCTTTAGCACGGACGAGTGCTTGGTCGGGCAGAGTGACCAATTATGTCGGTGGATCTAACCTGCATCATGCGGCCCTCGACATTATCAACATGCACTGCACTTTCTAGCGTGCAAGGTGGAACATACACAAATGTCAGGCATTCCATCTCCTGCGCCAGAAATTGCAGTGCAGACCGGGTTGCTCTGCACATTACCAGCCCTTCCTCCTGCAGGAGGCACTGCAGTGCTTGTCCAATTCCGTACAAGCTCTACTGCGGGCGCGCATCCATGGATAGGAAGCCAGGATCATGGCACTTCCGCACGAGTGCACTGCAATTCCTAGCGCAGAAGAGAGGCAAGATGCCCATGCGAGAGAATTTGCCAGGACGCGAACAGCCCGTCTGTCGAGCCTGTAGCACCGGGAGAATAACCACGAATGTAGCTCGAAATTGTAGTTTACTGATGTATACGACACTTTTGACTCGATAACGGATTTGGACACGCACGCGTAAGTCCACTATGGTGATGAGTCTCCACTGTAACCATTCGCGTTGAGGATGACCGAATGTGGGGTGTAGTCAGCTGAGGCGGGGCGCGGCACGGCTGCCTCCGCTCACCGGTCCACGCACCATAATCTCTGTCGCACACAAGAGTCGGCATTCCAGGCTTCGCCCACCGTCGACTGCGACCCGCCACTTTTTGCACTGCAATCTCTAGCGTGGAAGAGGAGGTAAAGCGCATGTGCGGTATGGAGAAAAAGGGGAACCCTGCTCACACTGGGGTCCACTGGACACTGCACTGCAATTTCTAGCGCGGAAGAGCAGTGGTCGGGTGGAGTTGATAGTGTAATGGTGTGCTCACAACGCTGAGATTGGCATCGCGATCTCTCGTGTGAAGGAGAGAGATGTCCACTCTCAAATGAGCGTCACTGTCAGCACGCCTTCTGCTGCCCATTGCCAGAGAAGATGCCCATTCATGGATGTGCAAATAGCCTTGCGAGCCCATCACAACCGCGGAATACAGCGAACGTAGCTGTGAACCAGGTTCTCTCGAGAAGATCAACTTGTTTGACCGCGCATCGGAACTGACCCATGCAAGCAAGTAGAATACAGTAGGATGAGGGCTGTGACCGTTCTCATTGAAGCGATGGGCGGGCGAGGGCTGTGACAGCTTAGTCAGCAGCCTCGGGCGGCCAACGCTGTGGGAGAAAGCATGGTGGGAAGGCGCCTGAGCGAAGTTCCGCCCCCAAATTTGCACTGCAATCCCTAGCGCGTGGGACTATGTACTCGCGCAGCTTAACAGGCCAATAGCGATGCGACAACATGCAGCGCATTTTCTTTGCGCAGCGGGCCATACAGGGCAGCAGAACCGTTAAGATTCCTGGAAGGGACGTTCGCAACGCATCCGCAGCCGCTTTTTGGACTTGGGGGATGTCGAACATACATGATATATTCTCTGCCCTGAGGCCGCTGCACTGCAATTTTTAGCGTGGACGAGTGGTTGATGCCTGCATCCCGACCGGTGCTGTTTCCCCACCACTAGGTCATCCAATGCTTCCACATGAATGACACACAAGAAGGACCGGTGGTGCAGCAGGCACCGGTGAAGGCCATGTCAGCTCCTGGGACTCGTCATACACATGTGAGCGGATCGCTCACCGGTTTATCGTGCCACACACAGTGGCTTGCAGGCGCACAAGGGTATACGAGGCATTGTGGCAGGCTGACATGCTCAGAATATGAAGCGCGCATCTGCGAGAAGAAAACAAGCTTCTGTCAATTGCCGGTCATTTCAACGCCTGGTCCGTTGGCACACGGGGATCACTCGCTAAGAATGTCATCGCGCTTTCGACCGTTGCAGAATAATCCGCCGAGTATGCAGTCAAGTGATCTGTTGATTCATCACTAGTACATCCACTGCATCTACGGTATGGTGCCTGGAACTCGTGCCAAGGGGGTGCAAGAGGCGCGGAAGCGACCATGGTGACACGCCCGGCACACATCACTCAGCCACTTTGAATGAGATTGGCTCTTTCCAATTTGGTGTCCTGCAATGCGCGCATGTCCTGCTGGAGTCAACAACAAGCGATCAATTCGGTAGTTTGCTATGCTTACCTGCTCTACCGTCTGTTCCACAACGTAACGCGTGACCAACACTGCTTGCTTTTGTCCAAGACGCAGGGCTCGTGCGACAGCTTGGTTTTCGACTGAAGGATTCCATTGGGGCTCGACGATGAAAACGCGGTTGGCGGTCGCGAGATTGAGCCTAGTATATGTCATCAGCGAGAGCAGTCAATGGTGAGTATGTGGCCGACTTACCCTACCGCGCCGGTGCCGGTGGTCATGATCAGTACTCGCAGATTGGGGTCCTCCGTGAATTGATGCAAGATACGTTCGCGTTTGGTCGTTGAGCATTCGCCGTCGATACGCTCATGGGTCCACGTGTTATTTGACATGTAACGGAGATAGCTCTCTAGCAAGTTCAAGGTGCGCGTCCAACAAGTGAATATAATGCTGCGAGCTTGTCAATCTTGCCTTTCATATGCGTAATCCCATCGGGCATACCTTTTCGTAGTCCATATATCGACGGAAACGTCGTTCATCAAGACTTCCATCTTCGAAGACCGTCCATTCGCTCGAAAGTAGGTATCTTCATGTGATGCGTCCATGAAATGATGTGCTTCGGTGGACATATTCCACAGGGGCTGGCATAGCGGGCATTTGCTGGGTATCTCGTCGTGGCCACTAGGCGTGCTCTGGATAAGGCATTGAGAGCACAACACATGCCGGCAATTCTCGGTATAGCGATGGAACATGGAGCCGCTATTGAAGGCGGGCATGGGTTGCCGGCATACTGAGCACGTGATCTCGCCGTCTCGCCCCAGGGAGATCTCCATGGCCTCCCTCTCATCCAGTAAATGCAGTTTGCGGCGATTCCACGAGAAGGGTTGCTGCCAAGTACCATGGTTGCAGAGAATCCGTAGTTGAAGCTGTACCTGGAACATGCCCAGCGTACTCTTTTGATCGAACGTGCCATTCTGGTTGCGGACAGCTCGGAACATGATCTCTTTGGTCTGCTCGTATTGCAATCGCTCTTCTGATGAGAACGGTACCTCTCTCACTCGATGCTGCTCAGCAGGCAAGTGCAGGACATCTTTGGTTCTGCGTAAGCACATGGAGTCCAGAAGACGAGTGAAGCGCTCAATCGCAATAGTACGTCTCTTACCGCCCTCATCAAAAGGTATAGCAATAGTCTTTCGGAAGTTCGACAAGCTGTGAAACGGAGTGACCCTCAAGAAGGCGAACAAGGAGCCAATGTCCTCCAGGCGATTTTGTATAGGCGTGCCAGTCAGACACCACCTCGATCGGGCCGCGATGTCAGCTACAGTCCGGTACAAGATGGTGGATTGCCGTCGTATAATGTGGGCTGCGAGATAATCGTCAATGGTGAGCGGCCAACGTTCGATAACTTACTCACCTTCATCAATGACAAGACGATACCATTCAATATGCCTCAACTCGTGCTTGGTCCTGGCAAAATCTGACGCGAGTGTATGATAGGTAGTGATGACAAGGTCTGCCTCCATGAGCCTCTCCAGGGAAACGTGTCGATGAGGGCCATGATACTTGATCGCTTTCAAGGCTTTACGAGTAGGCTCTTCAAAATGCCTTTCAAGGTGAGCAGCTGGAGAGTATGCAACGATCTGTGTGACTTACTTATCTAGTTCCTGAAACCATTCATTGATCATGACTGCGCCGTTAGCACAAGAGCACTAGCGTGTATCGCAACGATGGTATACTCACGGTCTGATGATGCAACGATCAGGGTCGCTCCAGAGCGGCGTCTCTTCTTTGGTATTTCCGAAGTCGCATCGTTCAGATCATCGATGCGGATAGCCCAATCGTGCGCAGTGTTTAGCGTCCGTAGTACAAGTGCTAGTACAGAGAGAGTCTTTCCCATCCCCATCTCGTCTGCCAGGATACCACCACCGGTCTCCTTAGGCTCAACCATGGCTATCGAATTCTTAGTATGCTTTCAAATCAGAACGTGTAAAGAACGAACTCACAACGTCCTTTCGTCAGAACATGACGATAGCTGTCAGTGGTGTCAGCGGTATTACGCAAGGCAGTTTGCAGGATACATACCATTGGACTCCATCTTCTTCGCTCGGCCTCCAGAGTGTGTACTCGTCTGGTATGGGCCCATCTTCGCGCTGCATCATGAAAGAAAGTGCTGTCTTCTGGTGCCTGGGTCTATCAGCGGGTGATCGCGAAGCATCGATATTCGGAAGTGAGAGCAAAAGGTTGACGGAGAGGATCAAAAATAACTTACAACAAAAGATCGGTGTTGAGGCGCTCGTCACCCTCTAACCCGTGCAAATTGCGATCTCGCGTCAAAGAGGAATACACATTTTGGAGGGTGCTTCTCAATGTCTGCAGACCGACCTTGTCAGGTAAAGGTTCTTCTGTCATGGTTGGTATCTCAGGTGTCGAGCCATGGAATCCAGGAAGGGTGAGAATGTGGGGATTCTGGTATCGATAACCATCTCGTATGTACACAGGGCGTTGCAGGTAGATCTTTTGCTGCGATAACTCCTTGCCGATGTCCCAAGCGGCTGTCGATGGGCCGTACACATTCATCTGTACCCTTACTACGGCTTCTTTGTCCTTCGTGGCGCGACCTATAGTCTCCTGGATGACCACCGTTGGAGCAAAGACCTCCAGATCGATCTCATAGCCTTGCTCTGCAATGCTCGTTAACGCTCCGTCTAATTGCGCGTTCACGTCTCCTACAACGAATCCTTCCGGAGAAGCGACAACGAATTGCGCTTCGGGTTTGATGACAATCATTCGCGCATGGCCTGTGACCGGGGATGATGCGATGTTGTTGAGCTTACGATGAAGCTCCGCCATGTCGCCTCGGAGGCGAATAGCGGCCCTAAAGATCTGAATGCATGTCAGCTCGCCGCGAAATGTGGCAACATCTACGCGGTTGTTGGTTCTCTATTTACCATGCCATAACAGATATGTTCCTGCTCAGCTAGAGTTTGCTCTTCCATGGACTCATGCTGCGCTTGCCCGGTCGTCCATTCTTCAATATTGGCGCTCGTCTCTTGAAAAGAGCCATTTATGTCGATCCCATCCAGTAGTGGGTCGCATTGTGCGTCCTGTGACCCAAGAAGTTCGTCCACGTATTGATCCCAGGATTGAGTTGGTAGAGCCGCTGTATACCTACGATCATCAGCCGTGCGCTCGTTCACAAAGCGTCTATCGCATACTGATCCAAGGAATCTTGCTGGAACCAGTCCAGCTGCGGACTGTGCCTCTCGTGGTGAAAGTTGTCGACATCGTCGTCGTTGAGTAGGTGTTTGAGCGTCATGACGCGAGACGTAAGCGCGTTCTGGTCTAGCGGCTTGGCAGCAATGCTACCCGAGCAGATGATCGATTCGCGGATGAGAGTCTACTTCAACCAACTTCTAGACTACACTCGAGAACTGTGGCTCGACATTCGTGAGACGTGCGAAAGAGGCGCTGCTTATTATGCTGCGGATATGTGGTCTTTTCAGCTCGTCGTACCCGGGAGGCTACGTTGCAGCCTCTCGCCGCGTCCTGCATGCCGATAAGCCACACGCACATCTTCAGCCTTGCTCCGCCCCCTCCACAGCAACGCAGCTGGTCAGTCATGGCCTACGCACATATCTTCGACTTATTAGTGCTGCCTGGCATGGCGGCACAACCATCCCATCTTTGACTGGCATATCCGAACTTCCGCACGACGTTTGATGAGTAAGTTTAATGGCGGGCCCAATATCTTCGCAATCGGCTAGTCGCACTTCGACGGGCGCTCTGTCCCAGCAACCGACCCTTGTCGGAGGGCTCACCCCACCACGGCATGCGACAGGAACCGCCTTGACCCGTGCTATCACGCAGTTTCGCAACAAACTCACAGGCACGGAACTTACAGAGTTTAGCACGACGACATACGATCAGCTCTGCAAAGCATTAATCCAGGTTCAACATGAGCAAGAGCACCGAATGGAAGCGATGAACCTCGCTCGTGTCAAATCATGTCTGGAGGCCATGCACCAGTTCGGTCAAGTCATAGAGATCTTCCTCAACGTTTCAGACGCGGTCGCCTTCGTCTGGGGTCCTATGAAGTTCATCTTGTTGGTAGGTACACTGACGGTCTATGAGGAGCGATGCCTCAACTAATGCATGGTATAGACAGCTAGCACGTTTGCCGACTCATTCGAACAACTTCTGGACGCGTATGAGAGAATTGGCGAACAGCTACCGTTGCTGGTCGAATACGAATCATTGTTTCACAAATCGCCCCATATGATTGACGCCTTGGAGATGATGTATTTGGACATCTTGGAATTCCACCAACAAGCGCTCAAGTTCTTTTCGGGCAGATGTAGGCTAGCCCTGCCGGATCTCCGCGCATGCTTTAGCTAATGTTGATACAGTATGGACTCGGTTCTTCAAATCCATGTCAGTATCCTGCGTGCGGAATCCAGGAGAAAATGGTGCTAATGTTTAACTTTGGGATACAGGTGGAAGAACTTCCATACGAAGTTTGAGGGAGTTTTGAGTAGTCTTCGTCGACATAAAGACATAGTTGAGTGCCGTGCTAGTCTCGCCCAATACCGACTCTACCAGGACGACGTAGCCGACTTCCGGGCGAAGTTGGAAGAGAACGTCCAACGAGAAGAGACCAAGAAGCTGATGCTTGTCAAAGACTGGCTGGCTGTTGGAGAGCTACCTCGGCTCGATCATGAAAGCTACTGCAAGATACGGAACGAATGCGCGACCACTACCAAGTGGGTGACACAGCACGAGACCATCAAACATTGGATCCACGCCGATATCCCGAACAGTCCTGTCGTCTGGGTTTACGGGATACCAGGAGCTGGTGCGTGTCCTTACTGTATCGGCAGAATGATCCTGATTGACAATAGGCAAAACTATACTGACATCGGCCATCGTCGAAGAGTGCAAGACCAAGACTGACTTCATCACCTGCTTCTTTTACTGTCACGATGGCGACCCCACAAGTAGCACCGCGGTTGGTATACTGAAGGGCCTGGCAGATCAACTGCTAGATCATTATCCACAGATGCTGCCTCCCTGCTACACACGGCGCAGCTCGAGTGGGGAACCGTCCCTCAGATCTCCCAACCAAGCGAAGAGGCTTTTCGAAGATTTTTGCTTCACCATTCCCAAACTCTTCATCATCGTTGATGGGCTGGACGAGTGTGAAAGGGCTGAGAGAAGCCAATTGTTGGATATGTTAACCGAACTCGTAGGGCAGCGCGATGCGGTTGATCCGGGAACCATCCGCCTTTTGATCACGAGTCAAGACCACGCCGACATACGGAGAGGGCTTCACAGCTCCGCAATCACCAAGATAGCGCCCAAGATGCTGCAGATCTCGGAAAAAGACAACGAGGGCGACATCAAGGCCTACACCAGGATGTGGGTAGATCGCATTGAGGCAAAGTTTCCATTATTCACGGAAGACATGAAAGAATACCTTCGTAACCTTATCGTGGCTAACGCAAAAGGTGAGTCGATTGATGAATCCCTACACACAGTCAGGGTCTAATTCCAAGGCAGGCATGTTCCTTTACGCCAAATTGGTTTTGCTTGACCTTCACGCGTGTATGACGCTAGCGGAGCTTTTGGACTATATCAAGACCGAGAACTTTCCTCCCGGACTCGCACAAGCGTAGGTACACACCGAATGGAGCCCGCGACATCTTCTGGGCTCCGTGTTCGTACATTCGTTACGGAGATCGAGTGTTCATTGACCGCGTCGACAGATATGAACGGATAGTCACACGTGTCAAAACAAGATCTGGCAGAGGATGGCCGAAAACCAAGCAATTACTCGGATGGTGTGTTGCCTTCTGATCCCAGGACCTGCACATTGTATTCTGACCACGACTGTGTCTTGCAGGTTGGTGTGTGCCAAGCGCCGGCTTACTTGGAAGGAGATACAAGTCGCACTCTCGATCGACGTAGACTATCAAACCATCGATTACGAACACCAACATCTCCGCGATCACATCTACGAAACATGCGGCTCACTAGTACTTGTGAATGGCGACCGAGTCTCTCTCGTTCATAGCACAGCCAAGACGTACGTTAAACTGTCTGCGTTCGTGACGTGCTTATCCTGACTGGAACAGGTACATCACTAACATCACGGAAGATATCCACGAGCCATCCATCGAATGCGAGTTGGCGACGTTGTGTCTACAATACCTTACTTTTCCCTGTTTCGACGTCGACGATCCAGATGATCAAGCGCAACGCCGACGATACGTATTGGACGGATCGATTGCTTTCCAGGATTATGCTATCGCGAAATGGTTCCACCATGTCAACGCTTGGGTTGGCCAAGGCGAGAGATTCCTCGACGAGGCAAATGACGCGGCAGGACAATTACAAAGCATCTTCAAAGCCATGGATGATTTCATGACACGGTATGGCGACGTGGACTGGTCCAACGGCCTGGTGGACGACTGTAAGACCAAGTGCAGGGTGTTCGAGCATCTCGACCTCCACGATCATCTAGTGGAGCTCACAAGCCACATTTACACGTTCCAGCAGAAAGGCTTCGATGCACAACACAAGATCAGCATTGAAGACCTCTCGAAGGCCTTGGATCGGAATAGGAAGGCTCTTGAGATATTCCCCAAGAGCAAGCCTGGCCCAACTGCACACGAGAAGGAGGCATACAAAAGATTCTACGACGAGGAAAGGCGATTCAAATGCACGAGGATCACATGCAGGTACTTCTCAGAGGGCTTCAAGGATGAAAAGGCTCGCAACCGACACGTCAACATTCACGAACGACCGTTCCAGTGTGAAGTTCCAGATTGCCTGGGCGCTGAAGGGTTCGCCAACGCGAAGGATCTGGAGAGACACACACGCGCGTTCCATCCCGAGATGAGTGACTTAGCCGAGAAGTTCATCACTGCTACAACAAAACGCGAGGCATCGACCCACGCCTGCACGATGTGCGGAAAGACGTTTTCGCGCAACTTTCACCGCAAGAACCATGAGTTGAGCCATCGAGGGGAAAGGCCACACGAGTGCCCGGAATGCGGCAAGGCTTTTACGAGGCTGAACGATCTCAAGAGACACCAGAAGATACACGATAGAAAGTAATGAACCTGGCCACATGATGGATGTCGTACCTGTCGCTTCGCTGCACGCTCGCTACTAGCCGTCAGGCTGAGCCAAGTGACAGTTTCTCTCTGCCGTGAAGCTGATGCGTCGAGGACTCATTTTTCGTACCTTTTGAGTCTTCTTGCTATCAGACAACATACAAATTCCAAGTACAGTACAGGCTCTGAGCCGGTGAGAGCCGGCAAATGATTACCCGGGAGCGTGAGCGGGTACAGGCACCTCGCTTCTTATTATGCACCGGTTAACAAGGATCTGTAGCGTGATCCGTCCTTTGTACATCCGGGCCTCTCTTTCGTGCTAAGAATCGCAGTGCAAGGCCTGTTGTGGTAGAGTTTTAAGCTGCTTGTTGCCGGCATATGTACTTAGTAATTACTACCAGGAATAACAATTAGTGTCACGCGTCGTTCTAAAAAGAACAACTTAGTGCTTGTACGTCTCTCTTCTACATTAAAGAATGCGTTGCAGCTGTAATGCAGAACTATAGAAAGGCTACTATACTCTGCGGCCTATGTAGCACGTAGCCGTGCCTCTGCTTTATTTAAAGAAAAATGCTATAACGCTACATTATAGCAGTTCTATAGGTATACGATTCTAGAGATATTTATGCCTTTAACAATTACTAGAGTCTTAATTCTTCTAACTATAGCTACTAACAGCAAAAGGCACGCAAGGCAGCTAAAATCTAATCGCTAATTTCTCTACATTTCTATTAGAAAATAGCACAAGTAGTAGGCGTAATAGAAAGTAATAATTTTAGCTACAGAATAGCTAAGACACCTGCATCTACACTACTTACTAACTACTACTTATAATTAGAGCTGTTATGTATATAGAGCTTTACTAACATATTAGAGAGAATAGCTAATACTCTTTGCTATAAAGCTAATACATTATATATTATATCTTAGTATATACTTTAGACTTACCTAGTAATAAATATACTATAAATTAAGAAGAAGGTAATAGTTCTAGAACTAGTAAGAGCTAATAACTTATTATCTAGTTAGTCTATATAAGTGTAGACAGCGCGTATTCTAATACTTAATATCTAATAGAAATATAAACTATTTACACTTTATATAGTAGTAGCGCCTAGTTAAAAGAAACTCTAGAGAATAAATTAATACTTATTTAATAGTATTTTAATTAATAACTAATACTATACTATTACTAATATTCTTTTACTTATTTCTAGCGTAATATACACTATTTACTTATTTCTATATCTATACTAGACTTAGATATATTAATATAGTACTCTAGCTATCTAAGCTTTATTCTCTTCTTTAAATAGCTTCTTTATAAAGTCTATATCTTTTTTACTTATAATCTTTCTTATATCTATTTTATATTAAAAGTTATTAAAAGCTAGTAGCTACTATCTAATAATTTTTTTTAATACTTTATTTTTATAGTTACTTTAGTTAAGATAAAAAACTTATAAAAAAATAAGCTAGCTAGTTTCTAAAATAATATAGGCTTTCTTAATATTAACCTAAGCTATAACTATATTATTAATAACTTCTAGTTTAATACTAGTAATATTAGCACTAAATATAGATATAGAGTTACTACTAATATTATAGCTATAGATTTTTTTAATTTTATTTTATAACTATAAAAATAGTATCTTATTATTAAGAAAAAGAGTAGAAGTAAGTAATAAGTTAGAGTTATTAAAAAGTTAATCTAGAAGAATTACCTAGTAGTTATTAAAGTATATTAATATAATTTATTTAGTTAGTAATATATAGTAAATAAAAAAAAGTACTTACTAATATAATAAGTAAAGTAGGTATTAGAGAATAAAAGAATATCTTTAGAACTTTTATTTATTACGCTTAGTATATATACTTAAGTATTTTAGTACTAAAAACTCTTTATAGAGGTTTTAATAAACGCTTATAAATAAGTATTACGTTAATAGATTATAGTACTAAAGTAATTTTTAGTAAAAAATTAAAAATATTAAAATATTAGCTAAAGCTTAGCGCGCTAAGCTTTATATTATTTACTATCTAATTATAAGTAAGCTATAAAAGCTTTATACCTTATACTTATTCTTATATACTTATATACTATTACTTATAGTGCCTTATACCTAATTTTATAGACTCTATTTAGTAAAAAGATATTAAAAAACGCCTAGCTACTATCTTAGAATAGCTAGAAAATTTTAAGATTTTAAGATATTTAGTGTATATTACTATTAGCACTAATACTTAACTATAACTATATATATTTATATACTCTTTAGTTTACGTAGTAGTTAAGAACTACTAAGATAATATAGTAGTAATAGAAATACTACACTAGACCTTATAGTATCTATTCTAAGCTAACTAGCTAATAACTATAATATAATAACTATTTCTTTAGATCTTAATAGAAGTTATAGTAGTCTATTATAGCTACTATCTAATAAATAGTATCTTACTATATAAGATAATCTACAAACGCTATATTTTTACTATACTAGCTCTTATTATCTTTATAAAGTATTCTAGCTAAAGTATTTCTTTACTAGAGTATAGCTTTCTATAAAGCTAAAAAGAAAAGTAGTATTACTTTACCTTTTACTTTATATACCTAGTTATAGATAGTAATATAGTAATTAATTAGAGGTATTCTCTTAGTAAAATAGTTAATAGAATAGTCTTTCTATTCTATCTTTTTTCTAAGTAAGAAACTATAACTACTAAAGAGCTTATATATTTTACTAATAAGCTTTTTAAAAGTAAAGATAGAAAAAAGAATAATAAAAGGTCTTACGCTAACTATATATATAGTAGAGATAATAGAAATAGAAGTAATAGAAATAGAAGTAATAGAAACGTTAATAGGTCTAGCGTATAGCTCTATACTAGTAAAGTAGCTCTTTAGAGCGCTTATAATAGCCTCTAGTATAGTATAAATATAGTAGTTTATAATAGCCTCTATAATAGCTTTTAGAATAATAATCTTAAAAGAACTTATAGAGATAGAAGGTAACGCGTTTAAAAGAAAAATAATTAATATAGTAATAATAAAAGGCTTAATTAAGCTTTAGTAAGTAAGGTAATATAACTAGTAATAAGATTAGCTTTAGACTTACTAACGCTAGAAGAACTTATAGAAAAGGTATAGTAAGAATATAGTTAAGAGCTTATTTAATATACGTATTAGTGTAGCTTTTAGTATTAGATTTAAGCTACTATTTATATCTTTAATAAGTCTTTAGATCTCTAATTTTACTATAAGCTATAGAATAAAAATAAGAATAAGAATAAGAATAAGAATAAAGATAGAAATAGAGATAGAGATAAAGAGTTAGTAGAAGTATAATTTTATAAGCTAAGATTTTAGTATTTTATTACTTTATAATCTATAGCTTAGTTAGTTATAAGCTATTAAGAATATATAATTATATTATAATTCTCTCTACTATAGGTAGACGTTAGTATTTATAGAATAGTTACCTTACTACTCTAAATTTTAAAAGCTTTAACTACTACACTAGAGGTAGTAGTACTAAGAACCTAAGCCTTAGTCTACCTAACGCCTATACCTCTAAATATAAGATTTTAACCTTTTTAAAATACGTCTTTTTATATACTAGTAATAGACTTTACTCTTTTTAGACTAGCTTCTGCTATAGAATTATTAGTTTACTAATAAATACTATTACTTATAATACTAGATTAATAAATACAATTATGTTTACACTTTATATACTTATAAGTTATCTTCTACGCTAATAATTATAGTGCACTACCTTATATAATAGTGTAGGCAGACTATATATATATACATTTACTATAGTGTTATACCTTATATAATAGCGATTAGTGTTAGACGTTATACCTAATAGAGTGTTATAGTGCCTGCGTACTCTAATTCTGTATAGAAGGCTATAATACAGCTATTATTTAGAGTTAAGAGAGGCTAACTATGTTGTAAAAAGCGTTACGCCTATATTATTAATAGCTTCTGCTTTATTACGTGTAAGAGTGTAGAATATAAATAATATTACTTAATATATCTTAAAAGATAGTATTGCAATTAGAATAATTAGACCTAAGATTTGTCTACCTTTTGCTGCGAATAAGAAAGAACTATAAAGGTAGAACTTATCTAATTGCTAAACTCTCTATAGATTCTTATTAGAAGAGAATATAGAAAGTAGGCGTAGTAGTCTTAGTGTTCTAGTTCTTGTAGGCGGGAGGCTAAGCCGCTAAATAACGCTAGTTTACGCGTCTCTTGCTACGCAACACTTGCTGCGCTCTAGCTAGTGCTAAATTCGCAACTTTATCTATTTCTAGACTATATATTATATACTTATATATCTTATACTTTAAGACGTGTCTACTCTGTAGTGCGTGTATACTATAGATTAAATTATTAAGAGAGGAATAGGTTAGTTAAAAACAATAAGGTATCTATTAGAGGTTTAAGTAGTAATTTTAATATATTTAAATAGTAGCGAAGGCAGCTAGACTATAAGTAAGAATTCTATAATGCTAAAAGTAAACCTACCTTAGCGTACGCGTAGAGAGTGTAATATTAGCGTAGTAACTATCTATACTCTTACAGACACTAGAGACTCTCTATATTTTCTAAACGTCTCTTCTATAGATGCTAATAAGAATCTACCTAGTTATAAGTAACTAGTAAACGCGTAATAATTGTTAATACGTACAGGTTACTCTCTACTGTTTCGAAATGTTATTACATCTACCGTACTACTGCTCGGGGTTTTAGGCACCGAGAGTGCCTTAGTGATAACTAAATCTAGAGAGCCTAAGTACGCTTGTCTCGCGTAATAAACTAGAAGGGGGTTAAGTCGCGAAGTCTACGTAAGTATCACTATAGAAATGTTTAAGATGCTATTTAGGATAGAGCGACTTTAGTTTAGGCTAAGATAACTAAGTGCGGGCTATGCGAGTTTGCTTATCTTACTGTGATAGAGAAAGTATAAGAGAGATCTCAAGCGGGGTTTGGTCGGATTCGTGCGTCCTCTTCTCATTCAGTGCGACAGTGCGACATCCTCAACTTACGACTTCTCCTTCACTTCACATACCGTTTCTTCGTATCGAACAAGATGACGCGCATCCCTTCTCTAGTCGTTGTCGCACTTGCAAGCGTTGGCTTCGTCAACGCTCAGGGCTCTCTCGCCAGCTGGCACCCAGCAGGTCCAGGAGAATGTACGTTTGATATCTTCCCAACTGCTCACCACAGCAAATACTGACATGTTCCAGCACGAGGCCCATGCCCAATGCTCAACACACTGGCAAACCACGGCTTCCTCCCTCGCGAAGGGCGTAACTTTACGCTTCCCCAAATCAAACACGCCCTGGGAAACGCCATCAGCGTCGGCGATGACATCTCAGAGTTGCTGTACAACTTTGCGCTGACGACGAACCCCGGCCCGAACACAACGACTTGGGGGCTTGACACGCTCGGCAACCACAACATCTTGGAGCATGATGCTAGTCTGAGGTAAGTTCTGCAGCCCTTTTCCAAATCCGCTGGTCGATATAAGCCTACACTGCAAAGCGCACGACTAACGCGACGTCACCATCTAGCCGCTCAGACAAGTACTTCAATGACGATGCCATCTCCTTCAATTCCACCATCTACGATCAAACCCGTGCCTACTGGACCGATGATCTCATCGACATCCAAATGGCCGCTAACGCCCGTCTCGCCCGCATGATCGATTCGGTCAAGTACAATCCCAAGTTCGCTTTGTCAGAGCTGGCTGCAGACTTCAGCGCGGGCGAAGGCGCTGGGTACATGCTCGTCTTCGGCAACAAGACGGAGAAGACGGCGAGGCGTGATTTGGTGGAGTACTTCTTCGGTATGTATTAGAACCTTGTGTACCGCTATCTTGTGCTAATCGTCGTGTAGAGAACGAGCGCTTGCCGACGGAGCTGGGCTGGAAGGCCCCTGACGAGGTGATCAGCCTGGACGATCTTTTGGGCTTTTCCGACGATATCTACAGTGCGACTTCGTACGACGCTCTCGAGACGAAGGAAGCCATAATGCGCAGGAACGGTATGGTGGGCAGGGTATTCTAGTGTATCAAGCGACGTGAATAGCATTTGCGCTACTTGATGGGCACACGAGAACCTCTCTTCCGCGCTAGAAAGTGCAGTGCAGGCAAAGATATACAAGGTCTCGAAATTTCCGTAGGGCTTGTAAAATGGGGACTAGCGGCATGTCAATAGACCTTGTGATCTATCGGACGTAATTTTTTAGCAAATGGTCATGTGGTGTAATACTGATGGGTTGTACCGTGCGCCCTGTGAGAGTGTGCTGATAGCACAAATCATTGTCAGACGAGGCAATGATGTAGCAACCACCGGTAGCCTGCGCCGTGGCCTGCGCGCACGAAATTTTGAAGCGTCGCACTGACAGAATGTGCCGTGCCAGAACCAAATTGACTCCTGAACGAGAGAGGATGTTGGTTTGCTGCTGTGCGAGTTGACTGAATATTTTCGATTGATGTGCAGCAAGCAGTTAAGACAGCTGCGAACATGTCATGCAGGAGAGAATGCGATCATGTGGCTGTTTCATGCTCTGCTAGGGCTATGTAAATGAGGCGCAGTTGCGCCGCGGTCAAAGCGAGTGAAGAGGCGTGATCTCTGCCCAACCGGGCTTGCCGGTGTTAGTCGTACTCGCGAGAGCCTTCAGATTATGTATAGTGGCCATGGCGGATTCATCGCATTACCAGCATCCCGAGGTGAGTTCGTGTGATGCCCGATCAATTACCTTGTCACTCATCAAGTGCGAAGCCGCCAGCATGCGATCCACCACCGACTTACTCCGACCCAGCGACCGACCCAGCGATGGGCGCGCCAGTCCATGCTTCAGCTCAGTACATGATGGATTATGGAGCCTTTCCGGCGGCGCACTACGTCGGCTCACGACACATAGACCGCAGCTCCGACGAGTGTACTCCTTGTAGAATGATCTTTGCTGTACTCTGGCTGTTCGGTGCGATCACCGTGGTGATTCTCGCAATTCGCAATGTTGCATGGTGACGCTGAACGACGGCGAGACGTGGGGCGAAACGCAGCGAAGTGGACCTTTGTCTGCGGATGATTGATGGAGGACTAAAAGGGGTTTGGATTCGGGATACGATGTCGCGTCGGCGAGGTGGTGTAGGTTGGTCGACATGGGGCGGTGCTGAGGTCGAAGCCGCTCAATGACAAGAGACTTCGGTTATGATGCGGCGCACCCTCCGTATCTCACAACGCGTATGATGGATTGAGTCATCAATCCTAGACTCGCTCTCCTCGATCAGAGCCGGCCGGATGTTGTCGCAATCAATCTCGGGTCCCCTGGGCTTTCACGTCAACTGTCCACAGTACACCATGACCACCAAGTGTTATCTCAACGAGAACAATCCGTATATGCGCACACATGCCTTCGTCCGCAATGCCATCGGGCTCAGTCTTCGCTCGATGGGGCTGCGCCACGCCGGCTTCACAAACTGCGCGTTCGACCGACCATACGTGTGGAACGACCTATCTTGATTCCACTCCGCCGAGCTGTCGCTCCGTTGTGTGTATGGTATCGCGGAGTGGTAGAACGTGGTATTCGGCGATTCGGGGGCCGGGAGGGGGTAGGCATGACGCTTGTGATGGTAGGATGATGTGAAGCGGTCAAACTCGTGCTGTCAGACATGTCGCAATGCTAAATAGCCATGGTTCCGCCGCCCTTCTTGCCCATCTATGTGATGCGCTCATAGCGGAGGCAACTCGATCGATCGATGGTTTAGCGGAATAGATGTCGTCGCTGGATATCGGCGTGTATGCTGGCATCGAGGCAGTAGGAAACCGGCTTTCGCCCACTATCCATCCTGTCGCCGACATGACTATACGCGCATACGCCCTCTCCTTCATATACTACAGTGCGACTGCCTCAAGCTCCTCACACTGGTCTTTCTTGCCCTGTCGACTGAGAAATAGCATTTGCACCTGTCACTTCGCATCTTTCAGAGCTTATGGCGCTCTCATACGGCGTTATCGGGCGTAGGAAGACTGCAGAGAAGGTATGCGCCGAATATGCCGCCGGCGCGGAGGCTATCGAGGATGCTGTCTGGGCTGGGCGAGCATACGTCGAGCTCTCGGGCGGGTTACTGACGGACGGGGGCGGGCGGCGACAATGTAGGACAGACAAGCCCCCTACTCGTGATTTTATGTCGCGCTCGCCCGGTTATTGTCGCGCACGATGCTTCTAAGCTGCCAAAGACTGGTGTGGGCGAAGTGCATGCAGTTGCGGGGTGCGGTACGGAGCGCTGGCGCTGGCGGCGGAAGAGCGGGCTGCCCGGAGATTTATGTGCCGTGCCGAGTCCAAGCGCTTGCCGCCAGGTCAATTCAGTCACAACTACCACCATCACGACCATCACGCTCACGACCCGGTCCTTGATGCGCGCATGCGATAGCACGACGACAGGCATGCGCGATGCGCTGCCATTGATCTGTAGCTAACAACAGGCTGTGTACACGCGTCCCGCCCGTCCATACCGCGCCGCAGCAACCCGCCACTTCCAGCTCCCGCAGACCTCGTTATACTCCACAGCCTCCGCCCAATATCTTCAGCAGTCTCGGGCTTCGCAAGGGGGGCAGGACCGCCAAGGATTACCAAAGAGCCTGTTGTACAAGAACATGGCAAGAGCGGTCACCAGCTGGGAGAAGATGAATTTGAGCCACCACGTCGATCTCTCGCTTCGCAGTCCTGTTCCTACAATGTCGCGGTGCATCTGGTTCTCTTTATCCTTCGTCTTCGGATGTGTCGCGTCGTCGATGATCGTTTTGTCGTCCGACGGAGATTGCGCAGGCTGAAAGGCGTGGTCGCTCGACATGTTCGCTCTCTTTCGAACGGTGTTAGTAGACCACAGAATACGGGAGTCGGTGACCGGATGATATGTAAGTCGGTGTCTGACTTTGAATAATCCAGGCGATTCTTGCGCAGTAGTCACGGCTACTTCGTGTAGAGGTAAGGAAGCGTAGAGGAGGTTGCACGTGCGAGGATTTCCCATCGGTACGCCGCAGCATATCCACGGTACTCTATCTCGCCCGCAGATTACAACATTACTTAGAGATCCGCGCTCTAACACAAACTCTGCTCCTATAACGTTCGCCGTACCTTAACCTTAACTAGGCAACTCTTGCGAGAAGCCGTTATATTTGTTTAAGCCTCTCTATCTAGAATCGATCTGCATATCTATGTTCTTTCCCGTTGCAACAATCGCAATCTGCATTCTAACACGACGCGAATGTTAGATACCTACATGCTAAGTTAGAGTTAATTAGTTAGTCTATTAGGCAACTAATCTAAGTGTAAGGCTACTACGTTAAGTAAGCAAAGAGATAGAGTGTACCTTTAGCTACTAATAGATTAATATAGCTCTACTTTAAAGCTAAGTCTAAGCGCCTATATAATAGTTAGATAATATTAAGTCTAAAACTATAGCTACTAGAGTAACTACTACGTTACTCTAGTATTATAGATAGAGTAGACCTATTATATAGTAAGAAATAATCTAGATACTAATTTTAATAAATAAACTTTTAATAGATCTTAAAATAATATTTCTATATACTATATATTATATTTCTATAAGCTAATAATAAATTCTTAAGAAGTATACTATTATATAGATATTAGAAAGTATAAAGATATATTACTATAAGAATAAAAAGTAATTAGTATAAGTAAGAAAGTATATAAATATTAGTTTAGTAGAAAAGAGTTCTATTATAAAAAGATTCTATTATCTAAAGTATTATATAAGAGTCTAATACTAAAAAGTATAAGTAAAAAATAATATTATAGATAATAAGATAATTCTAAAAAGCTCTTATTATAAGATATTCTTTTTCTAGGTAATTTTTAGATTATTAAAGATCTAATTTATATAAAAATACCTTATATACTAGTATAAACCTAACTAAGAAAACGTCTTAGAGCTACTAGGTCTAAGTAATTTTTAGTAAGAGTAATAAGCACTAATAAGAAATAGAGAGTAGCTCTAAAGTAGTAGCTCTAAGACTTTTAAACTTTACTATCTAAGAGCCTAGATAAAATCTAAGTAAGCTATTTTATATAGAATTACTATATAAATTTAACGCTATACTTAGCTTATTAATAGCTACTTACGTTATAAAGTTATAGAGTAGAGAAGTTTAGAGCTAAATTTTAAAGTTCTTTACGTAATTACTATACTTACTACTAGTATAGCTTATATATAGCTAGAATTTAGCACTTATAGCTAAATTTTAATATTTATAGCTAAATTTTAAGCTTAAATTAAAGCTAAAATTAGGTATCTATAGTTAGAATTAGTTACTAAGTTAAGCACTTAAAATAGGCGCCTTTATAGCTAGAGATTAGTGCCTTTATAGCTAAAAAAGAGCGCCTTTATAGCTAAATCTAATATCTATAGCTAAATTTTAATATCTATAGCTAAATTTTAGGCTTAAATTAAGGCTAAAATTAGGCGCTTATAGTTAGAATTAGTTACTAAATTAAGCACTTAAAATAAGCGCTTCTATAGCTAGAAATTAGTGCCTCTATAGCTAAAAAAAAGCGCTTTTATAGCTAAATCTAACGCCTATAGCTAAATTTTAATACTTATAGCTAAATTTTAAACTTAAATTAAAACTAAAATTAGGTATCTATAGTTAGAATTAGTTACTAAATTAAGTACTTAAAATAAAAGCCTCTAGTGTTAAATTTAGTATCTCTATAGCTATATATACTCTATTATACTTAGTATTAGTAGCTAGCTAGTCTAGAATATTATTTCTCTAGCTCTAGAGTATACTAGCTCTACCTTCTCTTATTATATCTTACTACTTATTATCTTTACCTTTCTATCTACCTTCTTACTAAATTACGCCTTAGGTACTTTATTTTATTTTACTATAGTATACTATCTTTATATCTACTTACTTACGCTCTTTCTTCTACTAGAATTATATTAACTAAATATACTTACTTTAAAATTAACGCGTCTCTACTATAAATATAAGCTCTACTACTACTCTAATCTACTTCTTTACTATCTTTATAACTTTAAAAAAGCTAAGACTAAGTAATTTTTTTAAGCCTAGTAGTAGTATAATAACTACTAGCTCTTCTAAAGACTAAAGCACTACTAGCTTTTCTAAATACTAGAGTACTACTAGCCTTTCTAAATAATAGAGTACTACTAGCTCTTATAAATACTAGAGCACTTTACTTTCTACTATATTTTTTTATACTAGTACTATTACTATATACTATAGTAATTTTAAATAGATAGCTAAGTAGCTATTCTATAAATTTAAAAAAAGTACTACTTATATTAAGTCTCTTATATAGCTTATTTACTACTATACTAAGAAGATTATAGCTATTTATAAAGAGAAGAAATATCTTAAAAGATTAGCTATATACTATAAGTAAGAAGTAACTAAAGCTAAGAGTAAAGTTAAATTATACTATAATAAGGTATAGAGCGTATATAGAGAAAGTAAAAAGTATTAGAAGTAAGTTAACTTCTTAGATAAAATAGTATATAGAGCTTATAATATTATTAATAAAGCTATTTATCTATACTCTACTAGTTTATCTAAGTTAAATAAGCTAATTAGTAATTAGTTTTCTTTATATTTTAGGCTTATAACGCTACCTTTTATATTAATATTCTTTCTTCTATTACTATAGAGTTATAGCTCTACTCTTTAATAAATAAGAAGTACTATTAAATTTATAAAGTATAGTCTATAGTGTAAGTATTATAAAAGTAATTATATAGCTAAAGACTCTACTTCTTAGCTACTTTATAACTAGCGCTTTTACTAGTTTTTAAACTAATACTCTACTTATAATACTTATAATAGCTCTATCTACTTACTAGCTCTAAAGCTTAGCGCTTAAAATTTAAAATCTAAGTAACTACTTAAGCTATCTACTAGTATACTAAGTTCTTATCTATAAAGACTATAGCGCTATATATAGTTAAACTAGATATCTTAAGAAATTTTACTAAGTTAAGAATAAAGAGTAGTAAGCGCTAGATAAACGCTATTAGATTAGTACTCTTCTACTTACTAACCTAAAAGATATTACTCTTTTACTACTAAATTAACTACTAATACTACTTCTAGGCGCTCTAATTCTAGTCTACTCTTATATCTATATAGGCTATATATTTATTACTAAGAACTATAATAAGATTTAGCGCTATTATAATAAAGTCTATAACTAAAGAATAAGCCTCTAAGACTAGAAGCCTTAGGCTTATATTTAAGCGTAGATATTCTTTTATACTAGTAGCTTTTAGAAATACTTTAAAGTATAGTTTATTACTAAAGATAAAAGTAGTACTTTCTTTAGCAAAATTTTACTTATATTATAAGAAATTTAAAGTTTATAGATAAAGTATATAAAGTTACTTACTATAGCTAATGCTATAGTTATAAAGACTAACTACACTAGCTAGTTTAAGAGAAATTACTAGCTAATTTATCTTACTAAGTATAATTTTCTCTATCTTTACTAGATAAGCTAACTTTATTAGAATTAATAATAATAGACTATTATTATATAAAATATAGTACGTACGTAGTAATCTTATAGTATAATATTACTAGTATATAGTGTAATATTAGTAGGCGTAGAGGTAATATTAGCTATAGTAAGTGTAATATTAGTAGGCCTAGAAGTAATATTAGATAACTAATATTACCTATTTTAATCTAAATTTATAATTTAAATTATTTTGCTTATAATATAACTACGTAGATAAGACTATTTTCTAAATTATAAGTATTTTAGAAACTTTATAATTCTAGAAGTACTCTTTCTTACTATATTGCTTATAGATATTAACCTAAGTTAAGTTCTATTAAATATTAAGCTATATATAAGTATAGTTTTAGAATTATATATATTCTAAAAATCTTATAATTCTAAAAGTATTTCTTTTTAATACGTTGCTTATAAACGTTAACCTAAGTTATAATCTATATATATTTACAAAACGTAATCTACAGTAGATTACCTTAGATAATCTACTAACCTTAGTAATCTACAAAACTAGCTAGTAATCTATAAAACTTTTATTATAATATAGTAGCTAAGTACTAAAAGTATCTAACTAAAAGAAAATATAAGCTAACCTATTATAGTTTAGTATAGTTATTAAGTATTTTAGTTAAATTCTAAGAAAATCTAGTAGTAATCTA
>NW_026056693.1:0-606 GCF_023757985.1 Alternaria ethzedia
TAGCTATATAAAATATCTTATTAGCTATTTAGCTTTTAATATATATTATATATAGATACTAGTAATTAATTAAGTAATTATAACTTATAATGTTACCTTTAATAAGTAGAAGTTTTATTAAAGTAAGCGTAAAGAGAAGCTAACTAGAGATTAAGCACTTAAGTAAGTTAAAATACTTAATAATAGTAAGCTTAATAATTCTATAAAAGAGTTTAATATTCTTTTTATTAATTAAATAGTAAGTATAGTAGAGCTATTAACTACTAAGTAAAATCTTAGAAGTAATATAAGCTATAATTAAAGTAATATAGTTAGCCTACCTATTAAATATAATTAAAGCTCTATTAATTTAATAGAGATAAAATATAAAGCTAGTATTTTATTAGAAATTTCTAATAATTAGTAGCTCTCTACTAGACTTACTACTCTAAAACTTATACTTAAGTATAAGATTTTAGAGATAAGTAATTAAAGTAATTATAAAGTTTCTAATAGTTAAAGAGTAGTGCACACGCCTAAAAGAGCTAACTTATTAGAGTCTAAAAGTAGAGAGCCTTTTATATATAGATTAGAAGATCTAACTTTATTTATAAAGCTTATTATAAT
>NW_026056694.1:0-603 GCF_023757985.1 Alternaria ethzedia
AGTTATTATTATTAGAAGCTTATTATAGTACTTTTATAATAGTAAATATACTACCTCTACTAGTAGAGTAAGTAGTATACTCTTAGATTAGCGTAGTAAAAATCTTTAATACTTATTTAAGAGTAACTTAAGTTCTACTAATAGTAAAAGCTTTAATAAGGTTCTACTATATAGAGCGCCTCTATTCTAGAGTAAGTCTAACGCTAATTACTTCTAAATAGTTCTAGATAGTAAGCATATTATTAACTTTAGTAAGTTTATATACTTTAGCTTAGGCTAGAATATAAAGATATTTCTATTACTAGCGCTTAGTATTAATATATTCTTATTACACTTTCTAGAGGTATACTCTATACTATAAGTGTATAAGATTCTTAGTGTAGTTCTTCTTTAGAGAAAGCGTAGACTTAAAGTATTTAATAAGTACTTATAATATAGCCTCTTTCTCTATAGAGATAGAAAGTATAGTAGAAGCTAGAAGCTTTAGACTAATAGTTTAATTAATCTAGTTCTAAAGATATCTAATATAAGTACTCTTTAACTACTATTCTATTACTTATACCTTATACTTTATAATAGATAGGTTATACTTATTAGTGTAGA
>NW_026056695.1:0-602 GCF_023757985.1 Alternaria ethzedia
AAGTAGTGTATACTATATTAAACTATAGTATAATAGCTATATAGAGTAGTAATCTAATATACTCTTAGTAGTTTTTAACTACTTTCTTATTTACTTTACCTATTAACTTTATAAGCTCTTAACTTAGAAGTAGTATAGTAGAACTTAATAAAGTACTCTCTAAGTTAAACTTCTTAGTAAGCTTATTTAAATACTTATTATATATAAGTATTATAGTATAAGTAGCGTAATTATATAATACTTTTACTTCTAGAAACTATTTAACTAGGTCTTTCTCTTCTAGATTATATACTACTTTTATTATATTAGTAACTTATAAAGCTTTTTAATAAGTAGTATAGTAATATATAAGTAGTATATTATTAATATAGAAGAGTAGTAGAATCTTTCTTTATTTATTAAAGAAGAGATAAAGCTCTTCTTTAGAAGTAATAAGACCTACTTTCTTTACTATACGTAAGAGCTCTTTATACTAAAGTAGTAAAGAGTTTTTTAGTTTATAGAGAGCACGCTTAAGCTTTATATACTTACTAGGCTTCTTAAAGCTATCTAGTATATTATATACTATAACTAGCTAGTACTTATAGTATATATAAAGAAAT
>NW_026056696.1:0-601 GCF_023757985.1 Alternaria ethzedia
CTAGAGAGTAGTATATTATAGCTTACTATTAAATAGGCTAGCTAGCCTAATTAATAAGTAGTATATAATATATCTTCTATATAGATAGAAAGCTTAGCTAGCTAACTACTAGAAATCTATATAGACTTTTAAGAGTATACTAGTCTATTTACTCTAGAGTAAATACTAGAGCCTAAAGCGTACTAGACTATAAGAACTAGTTAGAAGTATAATAGTAACGCCTAGAAAGTGCACTAAACTAGAGAAAAGCGTCTACTAGTACTAAGTAATAAATAGCTTTCTAATATAGAGAGCTTTTATTAGAATAAGGTATATAATACTTATTAGAATAGAGTACCTTTAAGTATACTATATTTCTATATATACTCTACGTTTAGAACTTCTCTAAAATAAAGTAAAATAGAACTACTACCTACTTCTAGACTAACACGCTAGAGGTATAATTATAGAGAACTAATATAATTAAGCTTTAGAATTAAAAAGTAACGTAAAAGCCTAGAAGTAGAAGAACTAGAAGTTTATGCGCTATATAATCTATAGAATAGTATATAAGATAATAATCTTCTAAATAGTCTTCTTTAATACTTATATAGAGTAGAAG
>NW_026056697.1:0-601 GCF_023757985.1 Alternaria ethzedia
GGTATATTAATATCTAGAATATATAGCTATAGTAGAAATATACTAAAGAATTATTTAAAGTTAAGTATTTAGAAACTATAATTATACCTATAAATAAATTAACTAAATTACTTACTTAATAATAGTTTAAAAGGTTTAAATAGCTACTTAACTTATAAAATTTATAATATTTAATTTTTAAGAAGTAAATAGAGTAAAGAGATCTTTATTTAGACTACTACTATAAAGATTAATTATACTTAAGCTAGATCTTAGTTACTCTAAATAGCGTCTAGTTATAAAAAAGTAATTACTAATAATTAATATAAGTATAAAGTAGATAAATTACTAAACTTTTTTACTAAACTAACTTATATAGCTACTAACTTACTAACTACTATAGCGCTAATTTCTCTAATTATAACTCTTATAGTTATTTTTATTAAAGGCTAGCTTACTATTTTAGCTATTTTTAAAATTCTTAGTCTAAGCTTATAGATAAGTAATTTTAGTAGTTAAAGTTTATATATAAATCTTAAGCTATATCTAATTATACTTAGTACGTAGTAGCGCCTTTTTATACTTAGCCTTAGCTAACTAATACTAAGTATAGTAGTAGAAC
>NW_026056698.1:0-601 GCF_023757985.1 Alternaria ethzedia
TAATTTACAAATAACACTATCTTATATAGTATTTTATATTTTACTAATAATTTATTTTTTACTAATAACACTATCTTATATAGTATCTTCTTTACTATCTTAAATAATCTACTAATATAAAATAACTTACAAACAACACTATCTTATAAACTAACTTATATCTTACTAATAATTTAGTTTTTATTAATAACGCTATCTTATATAATATCTTCTTTACTATCTTAAATAATTTACAAACAACACTATCTTATATAGTATTTTATATTTTACTAATAATTTATTTTTTACTAATAACACTATCTTATATAGTATCTTCTTTACTATCTTAAATAATCTACTAATATAAAATAACTTACAAATAATACTATCTTATAAACTTATTTATATCTTACTAATAATTAAGTTTTTATTAATAACACTATCTTATATAATATCTTCTTTACTATCTTAAATAATTTACAAACAACACTATCTTATATAGTATTTTGTATTTTACTAATAATTTATTTTTTACTAATAAGGCTATCTTATTTTATAGCTTCTTTACTATCTTAAATAATCTACTAATATAAAATAATTTATAAATAATACTATCTTATAT
>NW_026056699.1:0-600 GCF_023757985.1 Alternaria ethzedia
TTTTAATAACTATCTTAAAACTAAAAACTTATTTCTATTTCTTTTTCTATTTGCTAATATAAATAGTTATATAATAATAACTAAATATAAAGCCTAGACTAGAATCTCTAAAGTATAAGAACTTAGAGGTTAAAAACCTAAGCCCTGTAATAGTATTAATATACTCTTTTTATTATTATAAATAAACTAATAATAACTAGTTATAAATAATTAATCTAGTTTAACTAGACTAATTCTATTTATAAAATCCTTAAATTTAGGATAACTAGTAGGTTTAGTTAGATTATCTGCTAGAATAGTACTAGTATTTTCGTAAACTAGATTTATTTTATTATCTAGCAGATTTTCTCTAACAAAGTAATAAGTTATATCTACGTGCTTAGTTCTAGCGTAAAAAACAGAGTTTTTAGCTAGTTCTATAGCACTTAAAGAATCTGTTTTAATAATATTAGTTCTATTAAAAATAGAACTAAATTCTTTAATAGAATTATTATTAAAAAGATCTTTAATAAAATTATTAAGATATAAACTTTCTTTAGTAGCTTCTTTTAAAGCTATATATTCTGCTTCTGCACTAGAAATAGCTACAGTTTTTTATAG
>NW_026056700.1:0-599 GCF_023757985.1 Alternaria ethzedia
AGTAATTCTAAGGTATTTATAGCTAATACTAAGTTAGTCTAGACTCTTTAGAGCTAAAATCTAATATTATTCTCTCTTTTAGAGTAAATTACTTTTAATTTACTTCTAAGATTATTTAATAGGCTAAATAAGATAACTATAGCCTATAATAGACTATTTTAGCCTATAATAGTCTATTCTAAGCTAGCGTAGGCATATTATATCTATAGAAAAGTAGAAATCTATTATAAAAAGTAGTAGTTCTAGAAAATTACGTATAAACGCGTATATAAGGCTACTATCTACGCTAGTAGAGCTAGCGTAGGCCTATACGCTTTAGGTATTTCTAGCTAGTTAGATTTCTCTTTTTTATTCTTTACTCTCTAATTACTCTATAATAGTAAGTATTAGCTTTTTTTACTTATTATTTCTAGAATTCTAAAGAGGTCTAAAGCAACTTATTATAGCCTATTTTAAAGTATAATAAAGTAGTTTAGTCTAAATTAGAAATTTCTAGTATAAATTATACTAAATTACTACTAACTAGCCTCTAGTACTTTAACTAAAACTATTAACGCGTACTTTATACTAATTTACTCTCTTTTTATTTATATTTACTT
>NW_026056701.1:0-597 GCF_023757985.1 Alternaria ethzedia
GTATAGAAACTATATAAGCTGTAAAAGTACTAATATTAGATAAGAAAGAGAATATCTCTTAAGAAGAAGAACCTACTTAGAAGAAGAGAGATTATCTACGCGTTAGTAAATTAATATACTACTTATACTATTACGCTAACTATATAAAGTTTAGTGTCTAGATATAAGTATTATATAACTATTATAAAAGACTAATTAACTAGGCGCTATTTCTAGAAGATAACTATATAGTATATAAGTATTATATAACTATTATAGAAGACTAATTAACTAAGCACTATTTCTAGAAGATAACTATATAGTATATAAGTATTGTATAACTATTATAGAAGACTAATTAACTAAGCGCTATTTCTAGAAGATAACTATATAGTATATAAGCTAAATATAGCTTATAGCTTTAATAATAATAAAAAAAAGGTTAGATAACTTTATTATAAGTAGGTTACTTAGAATTAGAGATATCTTATAGATAATATCTTCTTCTTTAAATATCTTTAGGTAAGTAAGAAGGCTAGAGGTATAAAATAGATATAGAAAAAGACCTCTAGAAAGAAGAAGGCAGCCTAGAGTAAGAAAATATAAGATTAAGTATTT
>NW_026056702.1:0-597 GCF_023757985.1 Alternaria ethzedia
GTTTTAATGTACTATACTAGAAGATTCTAAAATACCTTTATTTATCTTAGCTTTATTATTATTAAAGTTATTACGTAAAATAATAACTCTTATCTTTCTTATTTCTCTTTTTATAATTACTAAAAGATCTAGTAATAAGCTAATTATTAGTTTATGTAATACAACGCATAAACTAATATAATTAGTACTAGTGTAGATTATAAATCTAAGAGATTAGAAAAATTTAGTAGACTTAAATTATAAATCTAGAAATTAAGTAGATTTTAATTTAAATTCTTATCTTTAGGCAGAAATAGGTAGATATTTACGTAATTATTTTAGTAGCTATTTTCTATAAAAGAAATAGTAATTCTTTATAGTTATTCTTTACCTAGTAATAATATTATTACTTTTTACCTATTATCTACTTTGTAATTACTTTATTATAATCTTTATTAGTTATACTATTTATTATAGTATTTAACTACTTTATTTTAACAAAGCTATTTTCTATTATTAGAGAATAGTTCTAATTACCTCTCTATTCTTTATAGGTTATAAGCCTAGCTAGGCGCTTATAGCTTTATTAAAATATATTTAATTTATATTATTACTTAT